>NW_006201797.1:177685-183552 GCF_000334495.1 Tupaia belangeri chinensis | reverse complement strand
GCCGCGGAGCCCGCGGAACCGCAGCCCGTCCCCACGGAAGCGACGCTGCGGCTGTCCTCAGCAGAGAGTCTCCTCGAGGTCCCACCCACAGCTCGGCCTCCGACTAGACGCCGGGAAGAGGCCGCTTCATCCCAGCCGGAACCCGAACCCCACAAGCTCAACTGCGCATTCCAGTATTAGCTGGACCGTGGGACCACCCGTGGAAGCCCGCCTGCGCGTGACTGCAAACAGGCAGGCGCGAGGGGCCATCAGTTGGGACCTCACATCTGAAATGTTGCCCCTGCGGTTTGTAAACCCTTGCCAGTTCATCGACTGCTTCCTGTACTGTGGTCTGTCCACCTTCACAGCCCACCAGCAACGTCCAGCCTCCCGAACTGGCGACCTGCAGCCGACTGGAAGGCAGTGTAGGAGGAACCTCTGGAATAATCGTGCTTTTTTTGTTGTTTGTTTTTTGTTGTTTGTTTTTTTTAGCATTCATGGCTGAGGGGTTTCCTAGTTCCCTAATTATAGGAAGACTCCCACCTAAAGAAGCGCCCATAAAAGAGACTGAGAAAATCATGAGCATCTGCTGTCCAAGCCACAATTCCTATCTTGTCTTTTTTTTTTCTCCAGTTACAGGAATCTGCAAAACTGTAGAATCTCAAAGTCTATTATTTTTCCTTTATGGGTGAGAAGAAAAGAGAAAAAGGGAGAGAGACTAAGATAGGGAGAGAGACAGAGAGGCAGGTATTTTTTACAGTCTCACTGTGGCAGGATTGGCCTGCCCGGGCCTGTTAGCTAGGATCACGGGGACTTGCTGGCATCAGGCTTGTTCAGGTTGGCCCAGAAACCAAACCCAGGCCTCCTGTGTGGATTCCAGCCTCTCAAATCATGGCCCACACCTAAGCCTCAAATCCTAGTTTTCCACAAGGAATTTCACAATAATTCTGAATTATTATTAACAGTTTAAAACACTGATAGGCGGGGCCCAGCCATGAGGGAACAGGCAGTGAGCTCCCTGCTCAGGTCTGGGCCCAAGTGCAGGTTTCAGACCAACCTGAGCAGGCCAGGCATGGCAGTCTGCACCGGTGGTCCTCGGTGAGTAGGAGGCTAGGGCAGAGGATCACAACAGCAAGGCTATATAAAAAGAAATCCATCCTTTCCCTCTTCCTGCTTCTCTCACTCTCTGCCTCACACATACACTGATGAAAACTAATGCTGATAGATGGGAACAAGACTACAGCCCACATTGGTTTCTTCTGTAAAATTTTGCTGTGCTTGTTTGGCAAGGTCCATTTTATTCATTTGATATGTCATCTGTATTAGAGGGGAAGAGGTGGAAGTTAAGTAAATGTGAACACAAAATTCCACAACGGCAGTGCCGTGGCGCTGACCCACATGGCGAGGTTCTGGGTTCATGTCCAAAGATCTCACTGAATACACCAGGCACGTGTGGGCCCATGATCTGGGACTGACTGAGGCTGATCATGGCATTAGGATCTGGCCAGGGGTCTGTCTCTCTCTCTCCTTCTCTATCTCTGTCTTGCCGCTGGAAGAAATAAACTTTTGAAAAATTCCAGAATGTGGGGCCAGCAGGTGGTATGGTGGTTAAGGTACTGGACTCCCACATGGCTGACCACAATTTGAGTTCCAGATCTGGTGGTTTGAAAATCATTCTGGATCGGGACCAGCAGATGGCGTGGTGGTTAAGGGGCTGGGCATTCCCAAATGGTTGACCGTGGTTTGAGTCTGGGACCTAATGGCTTGCTTTCTCACTTTCTCCCTGCCCCACCCCCTCTCTCTGGCCAAAATAAATGGATAAATAAATAAAATGAAATAAATAATTATTTAAAAAAATCATGCTGGGTGCAAGTGCATGCATGTCTCAGGAGAATGTAGGAGAAGGGATTGCACTGTGGCCATCCCCTCTAGGGGAGGATTTCTCACTTTCCTTCTCATATCTCTCTGGCAAGTGCACACATCCTATGGCAAAACTCTAAAATAGTAAATAAATAAAAATAAAATCCAGACTGCTCAGGAATTGATGGCTTAAATAATTTGAAAAGCCATCATGATATTATTTTGTTTTATAATCTGTCACAAATCTGTGTTTTTTGCGAGATAGGAAGAAAATGTGAAAATATTCAGTGTACCCTTTTATTTGGGGAATAATATTTTTTGCTAATCTTATGATATACATTTTTTATATTTAATTTTAAGTAGGCCATTCATGTTGTCTTAGGGCATAGTTACAAACAGGTATAAAAACAGCTTTCATTATTCCTATTAAAACTCAATGAAGGGACCAGCAGTTAGCGTAATGGCTATGTTGCTGAACTCCCATGTAGTCGACCACAGTTCAAGTCCTGGACCCTGTGACTTAAACTCATGCCGGGCACGAGTGCGTGCATGCCCAAGATCCCAAGAGGAGAATGGAGGAGGAGGGATTGCGGCATGGCCATCCCCTCCAGGGAGTGATTTCTCACTTTCTGTCTCCTCTGTCAGTCTCTTTCTGGTGAGCACACATGCCCTATAGCAAAAACCTCTCAAAAAAAACAAACAAACAAAAAAAAAACACTCAATGAATAGATGAAAAGTAAACACACAGCCTAAAACCGGTAATAAAAACCAATCAAAACCCCTAGAGGGTTATAAAGGAAACTATTTGATAGAGGTTATAAGTAGCATTCAAAGTAATTCCAAATACCACTGATTTGTTTTAAATAATTATTTTATTTTATTTATTTATTTACTTTGCATGTGTGCACCAGAGAGAGTGAGAGGGAAAGTGAGAAAGCAAGCTGCCAGGCTCAGGACTCAAGATGTGGTCAGCCATATGGGAAGTCTAGTGCTTCAACCACCATGCCACCTGCTAGCCCCAACCCCCCTGGTTTGACCCATGATTTCTTATCCTTTCTGGATCCAAAATCACAATGAAGGGTTAAACAAGCAGCCATGAATACAAGATGAACTTGAGTAATTACGATGATGATGATGATGATGATTTTAGGCATAGCAAAGGGGAGAATTTATTGAAGGAGAGGGAAGGAAGAACAGAGCTCTCAAGGAAGGAGGGATCCCAGAAAATGGGATGCCAAGGAAGAACTGTGGTGAGGGGTCTTTATTTGGGTCAGGAAGGGCTTTGTCTGGTGGTGCTAAGCTCGGTGGAGCTTATGCATGCATGCCCCTCCCAGTGAGGAGGAGCACATGCTGGATGGGTCCAATTATTTTCCTAATTTTGGAGTGGGAACTTGAGTAATGATTCAGATCCCAGCCAAAAGCTAGGCAGGGCCCTGCACAGCCGGTGCCTGGAATTGAGAGGAAGTTCAAATAGAGAAGACGGTGTCTGCTGGTGGTCCAGCATCCAGCCACCACGGAGAAAGCTCCTGGGAATGGGAAACCATAGATGAAAACAGTTGATGGGTGGGGCCTATCAACTACGGCCTATGTTTTCTACAAAATGCTCAATGGCATGGTATCCTTGTGAGGTCTTTTGCGTATCTGGGCTGACTTCAGTTAAGCCTATGTTGATTTGGTTTGAGTAACCACAGTCTAATCACAGAAGAGGCATGTGTGAAGAATGTGACATTGTGCATAGCAGTTTGTTCCGAGCCTCCTACCTCTGCTAGAGCTTACCACAAATGAAAGCCCAGGGAATTCTAGCAATTTCCAATGGCATCACCATTTTATCGCTTCTTCACGAACCTCTTCTTTTAAATCCCCCTTTACATGAACTTCCACCAGATAAAGGAGCAATAAATGAGTGAACATCAGTAAACCTGGCCTAGACCTTCTGGTAGTCTATATACCTCACCCTCTTTATCTCTACATATAGTGCTCACAGTGATGTAGAGGATAATGTTCATTTAAGTTTAGGTTTTATTTTGTTGTTAGAGATTTTTGCTATAGGGTACATGCTCACCAGAGAGACAGAAAGCAAAAAATCACTCCTTCGTGGGGATGGCCGCACCGCAATCCCTTCTCCTCCGTTCTCCTCTCAGGATCTTGGGCACACACGCACACACATCCAGTGTGAGTTTTAAGCCACCGGGTCCAGGACTCAAACCACAGTCAACTACATGGCAGTCCAGCAATGTAACCATTATGCTGGTCCCTAGTTTTAGTTTGTTAAATATGACCTCTTGGGATAAAAATGTTGTTGTTGAATGATCTAACGAGTAACAATATGGCGCCAGCCCATGGCCTGGTAGCTGGGGGCTCCGGAACCCACACGGCTGTGTGGTCTGTGTCCTGAACCTGGTGGCTTGAGAAGCACAGCATGCACATGCACATGTGTGCTCAAAAGCCTGACAAAACAGAAAGTGGAGAAGGGATTATGACACGACCACACCCCACGGTGGGGGGGGGGTCCCCCCTCGCCCTCTCTGTCTCTTTGTCACTCCCTAGTGAGCATTCGCACTCTCTGGCAAAAAAACAGGAGGCAGTAATACAATGAACAATCCTTTAATGCTAGTTATGCTCGAAGGAATATACAAAAGTTTTGTTTGGAAGTTCTCCCCCCCAACCACCTTTTTTTTAAGAGAGATTTTTGCTATAGGGTGCATGTGCTCAACAGAGAGACAGAATGTGAGAAATCACCCCCAAGGGGGATGGCCATGCCACAATCCCTTCTCCTCTAGGGACTTTGGGCATTCACACACACATGCCCAGCACTGAGTTTTAAGTTACCAGGTCTGGGACTTAAACTGCAGTCGACAACATGGAAGTCCAGCGATATAACTATTACGATATCTACTGGTCCCTGGAAGTTCTCCTTTAATTCTCTCTTGATACCCACTTGCTGCCTCCCTTCTAACATTAACCATTTGAGATCTGTGTCACTCATGTTTCCTTCCACTGTAGACTCCCCAACCTGCACCCACTACCACTGCCACTGTCACTGCCATGGTTTCTGCTGTAGTCTTTGTAGGGCCCATCTCTGACTCAAAGCTCAGTAGTGCAAGAAATATTACTATTTACTTTTCTGTAATGAAACTTAGTTCCTATGTGACCTTCCTGTTTACTCAGTGGTAGAAAACGTCGTCCTAATCAATTCACGGTTGTCCCCTCACTCCGCTTTTCACTAAGAACTGTGTTCCAGCAGTGCTGTATCACCTTGGTGGCGAAGGGCATGACACAGTGCTCATTCCTGCTTCTGGCCATTAGGAGATGAATCCTTCTTCCCACTAGTCTCTGGTTGTGGACATCGGTACCAAGTAGGATTATACTCTGCTGTTAGTAATAGTAACCCAGACTAACAGGATTGAAAGATTTGTGTTCTGTTGGTCTCTCATATAAAAGTCTGGAGGTGGGCAAGCCAAGGTAAATATGGTCATTTTGCTCCATAAATTGTCAGAAATCCAAGTGCCTTACAGCTTGCTGTTCTGCTATTTGTAAAGGTGGCCCTTCTCCTCATAGTCCAGTGAGTGGCTCAAGCTCCAGCCATTACATCTCTGTTCCAGACAACAAGGCAGAGGAAGAGATAAAGAAGAGAGTTTGGGTCTCATGCTTGTTTTTTAGGAATGTCTTACACAGCCTTCTACTCAGTCATAGAGCAGGACCGAGTCGCGTGGCTGTATCGAAACACAGGGCTAAATAACAGATCGCAGTCTCTGTGCTAGCGTCTGCCCTCCGACACCTGCGGATAAATGAGTACCCCCATCTGTGTCTGACCTTCAGGCATGCAATCGTATGCACATTGATAAGCCTCCCAAGGTCCTCTGACCACTCTCATCTACTCTGGCCCCTCTGTGTCATCCTGCGGCTGCTGAAGTGTTTGGCCTCTCCACCCTGTCCTGATACTCAAACTCTGCTCACTTCTGTGAGATCATGCTGTCCCCCTTCAGTAGGAGGTGAGGATGGCAGGCACTTCTTTTTTTTTTTTTTTT
>NW_006201797.1:145514-177572 GCF_000334495.1 Tupaia belangeri chinensis | reverse complement strand
AGGCTTCTCCTCCGTTCCCCCATTCTTCCGGGCTTTCGGGTGTGCATGCACGTGCACCTGGCACTCCTCACGCTGCCGGGTCTGAGGCTCACGGTGTGAGATCTGGCTGCTTAACCATCAGGTGTTTGGCTGGCCTCTGACTTTCTTTTTTCTTTTTTTTTTTTTTTAATTATTTTATTGAGCTTTATTTATTTATTTATTTATTTTTGACCAGAGAAGGACAGAGAGAGAGAAGGAAAATGAGAAAGCAAGCTGCCAGGTCTGGGACTTGAACTGCAGTCAGCCACATGGGAGTCCAGTGCCTTTAACCACCAAGCCATCTGCCGGTCCCTGGATGGCAGGCACTTCTGCAAAGCTTTGCATGTAAGACTGTATCAAGGACATAGGTCACCTGTACTCTATCCCACAAGTTGGGATTCTTTCATTCTCTAACTTGAAGAAAAACCTCAAGAAAGTTTTTGGAGTCCTCTTCTCAGAAACAGTTACTGTGCCCAGTATTGTCCAATTAGACATGGTGCACTGAAAAGGAATCTCTTTCTCCACACCGTCACTATCATAGCCACTGCTGAGCTCTTGCTACGTGGCTAGTGCAATGGAGGAATAAATTTAACATCCATTTAAATGTAATAGTCAGCTGTGGCTACTGGCCAACATAGTGGACAACACAGGGACTGTGTTTAGCATGTCCCAAATCATAGAATCTTTTTTAAAATTAAGTTTTTAGGACCACTTCAATAACTTATTGGTTAAGGGAGCTAGATCCCACATGGCCGACCATGGTTTGAGTCCCAGCCTCAATGGCTTGCAAAACATGCCAACTGTGTGTGCCCCACGTCCTGACAGGATGGGGACATGGAGGAAAAGAGATTGTGACCACGCCCCCATTGAGAGGTGCTCTCTCTCTCTCTCTTTCTCTGGTGACTGCGCATGCCCCCTGAAAATTTAAAACATTTATTTTTAGTACATACAAAAGATGTTAAAATATGTAAGGAATAAAGAATAACAATGAAACAAACACTTGTATACCCACCATAAGAAAAAAAAAAATGACCAAAAACCCTTTCTGCCTCTTTTACACTCTATCTCATGCCCTTTCCTCCCAACTGAGAAGTAATCACTAAAAATTGCCGCGTCACATATGTATTTCTAAATAACACATTGTTCATTTTTGCTTCTTTAAACTTTTTCTTTCTCTTTCCTTTTTTTTTTTGGAGAGGTTTTCACCAGACAGAGACGGAGAGGCAGAAAGCGAGAAATCACCCCCCAGGGGGGTGGTCAAGCCGCAATCCCTTCTCCTCCATTCTCCTCTCGGGAGAGCACACGCGCCTGGTGTGAGTTTTAAGCCACCTGGTCTGGGACACGAACCGCAGTCGACTACGTGGGATTCCAGTGACATAGCCATTACGCTAACTGCTGGTTCCCTCTCTTTCCTTTTTTTTCTTTCTTTCTCTCTCTTCCATTCCTTGCTTTTTCCCTCCCTCCCCTTCCTTTCTCTTCCTCTTTCCTCTTTCGGCCTTCCTTCTTCCTTTTGTGAACCTCCACTGCCTGGCAGGGCCCTGTAACACTAGGCAAGGCCAGAGAGGTACTGCTTTTTACGTATTTGTAGAGATGGTCCCTGGCAGGAGTTTACAGTCTAGCTAGGGAGACAGCTGATGCACACCTAGACAAACGACCACACTAACCACAGCTGCGTGAGACCAGGGACAGGCAAGCTCAGTGAGGGGGTCAGGGCTCAGAGAAGGTGTCTTGGTCAAGATGGCATTGTCTCCTCATTGAATAGGTCCAAACCGAGTGACACGTTTCTTTGGAGTGGAGTGGGCTTGGGAGGCAGAAGGAAGAAAGGGGAATGGCGGAGCAAAGGCAGAGAGACTGGAACGCAGGTGTTGCAGGGAAGGGACAGAGCCAGCTGTGGCTACTGGCCAACATAGTGGACAACACAGGGACTGTGTTTAGCATGTCCCAAATCATAGAATCTTTTTTAAAATTAAGTTTTTAGGACCACTTCAATAACTTATTGGTTAAGGGAGCTAGATCCCACATGGCCGACCATGGTTTGAGTCCCAGCCTAAATGGCTTGCAAAACATGCCAACTGTGTGTGCCCCACGTCCTGACAGGATGGGGACATGGAGGAAAAGAGATTGTGACCACGCCCCCATTGAGAGGTGCTCTCTCTCTCTCTCTTTCTCTGGTGACTGCGCATGCCCCCTGAAAATTTAAAACATTTATTTTTAGTACATACAAAAGATGTTAAAATATGTAAGGAATAAAGAATAACAATGAAACAAACACTTGTATACCCACCATAAGAAAAAAAAAAATGACCAAAAACCCTTTCTGCCTCTTTTACACTCTATCTCATGCCCTTTCCTCCCAACTGAGAAGTAATCACTAAAAATTGCCGCGTCACATATGTATTTCTAAATAACACATTGTTCATTTTTGCTTCTTTAAACTTTTTCTTTTCCCTTTCTTTTTTTTTTTGGAGAGGTTTTCACCAGACAGAGACGGAGAGGCAGAAAGCGAGAAATCACCCCCCAGGGGGGTGGTCAAGCCGCAATCCCTTCTCCTCCATTCTCCTCTCGGGAGAGCACACGCGCCTGGTGTGAGTTTTAAGCCACCTGGTCTGGGACACGAACCGCAGTCGACTACGTGGGATTCCAGTGACATAGCCATTACGCTAACTGCTGGTTCCCTCTCTTTCCTTTTTTTTCTTTCTTTCTCTCTCTTCCATTCCTTGCTTTTTCCCTCCCTCCCCTTCCTTTCTCTTCCTCTTTCCTCTTTCGGCCTTCCTTCTTCCTTTTGTGAACCTCCACTGCCTGGCAGGGCCCTGTAACACTAGGCAAGGCCAGAGAGGTACTGCTTTTTACGTATTTGTAGAGATGGTCCCTGGCAGGAGTTTACAGTCTAGCTAGGGAGACAGCTGATGCACACCTAGACAAACGACCACACTAACCACAGCTGCGTGAGACCAGGGACAGGCAAGCTCAGTGAGGGGGTCAGGGCTCAGAGAAGGTGTCTTGGTCAAGATGGCATTGTCTCCTCATTGAATAGGTCCAAACCGAGTGACACGTTTCTTTGGAGTGGAGTGGGCTTGGGAGGCAGAAGGAAGAAAGGGGAATGGCGGAGCAAAGGCAGAGAGACTGGAACGCAGGTGTTGCAGGGAAGGGACAGAGGGCCCCACTCCATTTCCTCACCCTCCTTCCTGGCTTGCTAGCATCCCCAGTCTGGCCACACAGGCATGTGGCCTGCGCCTTCTCTGCCTCACTGAGAGTAGTGCCTTGGCTGGTGATGTCAGAATGTCAGCTCTGGCTGGTGTGGTGTTTGCATGTCTGTGCTGGGGCCTGCTGGCAAGGTCGTGGCTGTGGGACTGGGACGGTGCTGTCCCAACCCGCTCCAGATCAGAATGTGGTGCCTACACCCAGATCTCAGGGATCTGCTTGCTCCATCCCATGGGGCATGGCACTGTGCAAAGGGGTTGGGAAGGGATCTGGTATAGTCGTCATTGTCTATATTGCTTCTCCGGGGCCTTACTGGCCCTTACTAACCTTGGCAAGCGCTCCTCTGGCGAGGGAGCACAGCAGCACTGGCTCCCACATTGGCTGAGGTGCTGAAGTGCACTAACTCCTGGGCCGCCCAGGGCTGGGAGCTGGGCCTCAGCTGGGGATGCTCGGCCTGCGCTCCCCGACACCTGCCGCAGGCCCTCCAGCTTCTGCATGGAGGACCTGACCTCCTCCCTTCTCACAATGGGCTGTCTCTGCAGGATTTGAAAATCGAGTCCTACCCAGTAAATGCAGCATTCCGGGGACACCTGGAGCAGTTCACGGAAATGTGCCACCAGTGACAGCAGCTCAGCCAGGGTGGCGCCACTGACGACAGGGTTCTGGGAGTGGTTTTTCTCTTTACTCAACATTGTGTCTTTGAGATTAAGGCATGCTGATGTGGTTATGGTAAACTGCCCCCAAAGGGCAAAGCTTAGTAACTTTGCTCACACCTCATTTATCTCAAATAATACAGATTTCGAACCATCGTTACATTTTACAGATATCACTATCATTTACCTAAACAATGTGCTACAACGAAATCATATAACAGATCTTTACAAGCTAAAAACAAAACCCAGAAACATCCAGTGTCCAACAATGGAATAATTAATTCAATAAAATATTACACAGCAGTGAAAAAAGTCTACAAATCTTTTGCCTATTTTTCTATTTTGAGTTGTCTTGTAGTAATCCTTCTAGATTTTTCTATATTCCTGATACTAATCCTGCCTTGGTAAGGTCTGACATCCCATAGAGCAGTGCCCTGGTTTGGGGAGAAAGATGAGGGAGAGGGAGTCCTCATGGAGGGGAGAGCCCTAGCAGGTGAGGAGGGCTTCCCTCCGGGGTGGAGAGTAGTAGAGAGATTGGCTACATGGGCCCCAAGGCCTAAGTGTGTTTAGGAAGGATCCGCTGGAGGGGTGATGGGAAACTGGATCCTGCGGATGAAGTGATCAGACACGTAAATACATGAGCCATAACGAGGGCTGTGTTTGTCACTGTTCAAGAAGGACGCTGTGAGACAGGGATGGAGAGAATGAGGTGGGCCTGACTTGTTAGAATGAAATGGGAAGTGCTGGTATGAACTCAAAGTTTTCAATGCGTTTAGCCAAGTATAGAGATGAATGTATAAATAGAAACGTGTTCCGTATTTTTATGTATGCATGCATTATTCTCTACCTTTGCACGCTAAGAGGGCCTGGAAGCAGTGAGTTCCCAAAAGCCACGAGCAAGTCTTGCACCCAGATCTTACCTTTTCACTGAAGGAAGTTCTCCTTTGAGAAATGGCTGTTTTGGGGGCTCGGATAGAGAGAGTAAAAGGTGAGCCTCTTGTTATGCCAGAAAATAATGAAGAAAGGATGGAGACATGCCAAAAGGACACCGCAGTCAGTCTGAAGAGGCTCTCACTCACCAAATATGCACTAAAAAATTATGATAGCAACACATTACTATCCAATGAGTAGATCTGGTACCACAGGTCCATATCATGAATGTGCAAATTCAGAGTTTAATGACAAGATTTTTACAGAGTTCAATGTATCTTTCACAAAAATACTTCATTTAAAAGGTTTTTTTAAAATTATTTATTCCTTAAATGAGATGGAGAGGCAGCATCCCCCACAGAGTCCCAGTGGCACTCTCCACCCCCAGTCTCAGGCAGCCTGGATCGTGTGTACCCAGTGTGCTCAGAGAGGTCTCTGGACACACAGTACTGCTCCTGGGGGATTGCCTTGCAGAGTTTTACCGCCGTGCCACCATCCGGCCCCAGCATACAAAATACTTCCTCATTACATGGGGGAGACAAGGCTGAAAGCACCACCTTGATCAAGTGAGCAAAGTTCACATCAATCGTGGGACAAATCAAACCCTCGCAACCCGACGGGCTGCACTGAGAAGGACACTGCACCACTTCAGCGCCATTCCTGCCTGACCTAATCTAATCATGAGGAAACAGCAAGTCATTCCAATTTAGGGGACATACTGTAGACTTTCTGACCTGTCATCTTCACAAGTGTCAAAGACACAGACGTCAAGAAAGTCTGAGGAACTATTTCAGATGGACAGAGATGGAGGAGGCTGTATTAGGGTTCTCTGGAGAAACAGAACCAATAGGATGTGTGAACATACACATAGATTTATTGAGAGGAGTCGGTTCACACAGTTATGGAGTATGGCAAGTCCCAAATCTACACAGCAGGCTGCAGTGTGGAGACCCAGTGAAGACAAACTGTGAGGTCATGTGATGGAGGATTCCCTCTTGCTCTGGGAGACTGTCTTTTTATTCACACCTGTAACTGTTTGGAGGGCAACTTTTATTTATTATTACTATTTTTTTTAATTTGCTATAGGGTACATGCACTTACCAGAGAGTAAGAGACAGAGAGAGAAGGAAAGTGAGAAAGCAAGCTGCCAGGTCTGAGACTCGAATCATGGTCAGCCCCATGGGAGTCCAACGCCTTACCTGCCATGCCACCTGCTGGCTGCACCTGGTGGTTGTATACTAATTGCTAGATTTTGGTGTTTGTATTGTGAGTATGTAGATAAGGATGACCTTGATTGTAATAAGTACACACAAAGTATTAGGAGGCAATGGGGCAGCAAATTGACAAAGTATATTTGAGTGGTCCAAGAAAAAAGTCATATAAACTAAATGTCCAAACTTTTCTGTGAGTTTAGAATTGCTTCAAATATACAAAGAAGAGGCTGGTTCAGTGGCATAGTGGTAGTGTGCTGCTCAAGTGATGCTGGATCCATCTGGAAGATTGTAGGTTCAGTTCCTCGGTCGATCTATACGCAAAGGAAACACGTACCCATAATCCCATTTGCCTATTTCAGGGCAGTGGGTAAGGGATCGTGGTGTGAGACCCTGTTGAGAGTGATTGTTTGTTTTCCCCCATAATAGAAAGAAATAAAAATAAGAAATTGTGCTAGTTAGAAATAAATAAAATGTCTCCCCAAAAGGAAGTAGGGCCCCTTGAGGAAATGGCTGATTTTAAGACGGGGGCAGGAAATGTACAGAATGAGACTGGAGCATCTTACAGTGTTAGAAAGTAAACAGAAAAATAGAGAAAAGCAAACGTCGGACCAAACCCACCATGATGGGAGTATGTCAAAGATCTTTCAAAGGCCAAAGCTGGACAATTAGAGCAAGAAAATGAAGACAGTATAACCCAAAATATAAAACCCCAAAATTTGTATGAGCCCATACTAATATAAACGACTAAGGAAATAAGCAGGAGAAGGGGTGTATCTCCGTGCAGAGTTCCAAAAAAGTTATAGATATTATAGACACTCTAAATATAAATTATGTATATTCACATTTCGTTTTTGTTTTTAAGAGAGAGATTTTTGCTACAGGGTGTGTACTCTCGCCAGAGACAGAGAGTGAGAAAGAAAGCAAGAAATCACCACTCAGAGGGGATGGCCACGCTGCAATCCCTTCTCCTCCAATCTCCTCTCAGGATTTTGGACACACACATGCACCTGGCATGAGTTTCAAGCCACCAGGTATGGGATTCGAACCTCAGTCAACCACATGGAAGTGCACCAATATAACCATTATGCCATCCACTGGTCCCTGTATATTCACTTTTAATGTAGACCTTGATATATCTGAGTGTTCGTTTTGTTTTATCCTTTCCAGTTTTCTTGCATTTCTTTGTCTTACATTAGTATCCTTAACATTTAAATAAACATGATGATAACAAGCATAATTGTCATGTTTCTGCTTTTAAGAATGATTGTTGTGGGGCTGGCAGACAGCGTGGTGGTTAACGGTGCTGGATCCCCACATGGTCAACCATGGTTCAAGGACCAGACTTGATGGCTTGCTTTCTCATTCTCCCTCTTTCTCTGCCTCTCTCTGATCAAACTGGAAAATAATAACAATAAAAAAAAAAAAAGTGAAGTTAAATAAAATAATTCTTTTTTTTTTTTTAAAGAATGATTGTTGTAAGGTTTGTTTTCTTTTTATCTTGGCTATCTTTTTTTGGTTAAAGTGTTCATTTCTATTCCAAATTCAGTAAGATTATTAGCAATCAATGGATGTTGGATTTTATTTAACGGTGTTTTCTGTATGTGTTGATATGATCCTTTTTCTTTTAGTCTTAGTGTGATAAATTTTGGTAAGTAATGGTGTGATGGTTAATTTTGAGTCTATTCGGTTGGGTTAAGGGATGCCCAGATAGCAGTAGACATTATTTCTTGGTGCGTCTGTGAGGGAGCAGCATTGGAATCAGTAGACTGAGTAAAGAAAATAGCACTTACCAATGCTTGTGGGTACAATCCACTCCTCGGAGGGCCCCAGTAGAACAAAAAGGCAGAAGAAAGAAAAATCTGCTTTCTTCTTGAGCTGGGACATGCATCTTCCCTGCCTTCAGACATAAGACCTCCAGGTTCTCGGGCCTTCAGACACGAACAAGACTTATACTGCTGGCTCTCAGGCCTTTGAGCTTGGGTTGTAATTACTCCACCAACTTTCCCAGGGCCTCCAGTTTGCAGACTTCATGCAATGAAATTTCTCAGCCTCTATAATCAAATGAGACAATCCCCATAATAAATCTTTTTCTATATTTATATATTTCTGTATATGCATGTGTGTGTATATAGATATAGATATTTCTATGTGTGTATGTGTATATATTGGTTCTGTTTCTCTGGAGAACTTTAACTAATAAATATAGTAATTAATAATAGTAAGGTTTAGATATAATGATATAGTCACTCTAGATTTTCCCAGTCTTTTTTAGGCTTTATGTGAAATATTTTTTTCTCTCACGAGTGTATTAAAATAGCTAACTGGGGGACCAATAGTTAGCATAATGGTTATGTCGCTGGACTCCCATGTAGTCAACCACGGTTCGAGTCCCAGACCCAGTGGCGTAAAACTCATGCCGGGCATGTGCGCCCAAGATCCCGAGAGGAGAATGGAAGAGAAGGGATTGTGGCGTGGCCATCCCCCCCAGGGGGTGATTTCTCGCTTTCTGTCTCTCTGCCTCTGTCTGTCTGGCGAGCGCACGCGCCCTATAGCAAAAACATCTACAAAGAAAAAAACATAGCTAACTGGAAGGCTATTATGCTGAAATGACTGCAGTGTCTTGGGCTCCAGGGCCTTGGGTTCCTACAAAAGCATACTGAAGGGCTAGCCCTGTAGCCTAGTGGTAAGGAAGCTGGGTCCCACATGACTAACTGTGGTTCAAATCCCAGCCCTGGCGGCTTGAGAAACATGCCAAATGTGTGTGTGTGTGTGTGCACGCTTGCATGCTCACGTGCACACAACATCCTGACAGTTTGGAGAAGTGGAGAATAAGAGATTACAAAGTGATCCTATCCCAATGGGGAGTGACTTCTCCCTCTCCCCTTACTCTGTCTCTGGTGAGCAAACATGTCCTCTGGCAATTAAAAAGGAAAAACTGAAGCCCAATGTAAGCAGTTGAATAAAATGTAGGCTTGAACAATCAGGAACTGCCACCTAACCCCTACTTAGAGACTTTCACTAGATCATACCCCAATAAGGCAAAAGCCGAAAGCAGCATTTCTTTACTCTCGCACAGGGCCTACAAACCCTCACTGCCCGTGACTGCGGTGGGTGCCGGGGAACCTCTTCTGCCTCAGAACGCTGCCTGATTCGTGAATGGCTCTTTGCTCACATGAACTCTTCAGCGTTTTGATGTGCCCACGTTTATGTTATAACAGTTTGAGCCCACGTGCTAGGGGCTCACGTGTGGTCATGGCAGTGGAGGGTGGTGTCACTGGGTGTGGAGACATGGGGGCTCTCCACTTCCCTATAATTCTCTGGCTCGAGCTCCAGCTCTAAGGGCTCCTCTGGCTCACCGGCTCTCTCTCAACCATCTTCTAACCGTTTTTAAACTGTGGAAACCACAAGATGCTATCCTCTACTCTCTACAGAGAAAAGCCCTGCACACTAAACTCTGTCACACTCGGGTCACACAATCTTGACATCTCTATGGCAACTCCCGCTGCCACTGTCATGTTTACCACCTGACGGAGTTCCTGATAGGAAGTGGGCCACACCACCTTTCCTTGTAATAGAGCTCCACCGTCATTAGGGTACTTTATGATTGCCCTCTACTGATAGCTAGCAGTGGGAATGTAGCCAGGGAGCGGGGTCCTTCCTCAGAGCCCCTCACCTCTCATTTCCCTCCTCAGGGTAGGAAAATTGGCTCTTTCATCCTTATTCATTCTACCCAAGTCTGTTGCTTATGGCTTCAACATCGGCTCCTGGTACTAAAAATCCAGGCTTTTAAGATATAATCATCTATTCTCTCAACTAATTTTCTCTGCGAGGATATTCAAAACATTACTATGATTATTATAGATTTTCTTCCATAGGGTGCATGCACTCTCTAAAGAGAGACAGAGAGAAAGGAAAAGTGAAAAATCACCACCCCTACCCCAGAGGATGGCCAAGCCACAATCCCTTCTCCTCCATTCACCTCTTAGGATTCTGGGCATGCATGCACAAGCCTGGTATGTTTTTCTCTTCCTTTTTTCTTAATAATTATTTAATTTTACTTATTATCATTATTTTTTTTAATTTGACCAGAGAGAAAGAGAGGGAAAGTGAGAAAGCAAGCTCCCAGGTCTGGGACTCGAACCTAGGTTGGCCATGTGGAAGTCCAGTGTGCCTCAACTACCACCACCAGCTTCCTCCTCCATCATCTGACCCCTGGCCATGGCTTTCAGGTTGCTGGTCTAGGACTCCTGCTGAGTTGATCATGTAGCACCCAACACCTTAACTACCATGCCACCGACTGGCCCCAAAACATCATTCTGAAGTGAGTAAGGCTAGTATCGACTCATCTTTCTCTTTGCACTGCTGTAGGAACAGCCGTACCTTGAGGGCAGTAATAGAGAAAGCGCCACTGCTGCCTGGCTGGGGGAGGGAAGGGGAGGCCCCATATTCCAGGAGTAATTAGTTATTGACAATAGAATTTCACAATAACATCTTGCCACAGCTTCCACACCCTTAGCTCTTTCCTAAGCTTCTACATGTGTTTCCCACTAGCCATTTCCGCCTGAATATCATGAAGAGATCTCAGTAGATCCAAAAATGAACTCACCATCCTTCTAGATTCCCTGTCTCTGGAAATCACCTCATCACCTATCCAGTTTCAAAGGCTAGAAACTTTTTTTAATTTTATTATTATTATTTTTTTTTTGGAGAGGTTTTTGCTATAGGGCACGTGCGCTCACCAGACAGACAGACAGAGAGAGACAGAGAGAAAGCGAGAAATCACCCTCCAGTTGGGATGGCCACACCACAATTCCTTCTCCTCCATGCTCCTCTCGGGATCTTGGGCATGCACGCACATGCGCCTGGCGTGAGTTTAAGCCACTGGGTCGGGGACGCGAGCCGCGGTCGACTACATAGGAGCCCAGCGACATAGCCATTACGTTAACTGCTGGTCCCAAAGGCAAGAAACTTCTGAATATCCTCAAATTCTTACTCCCAACACCCCTTCACTATTCCCCCTCCAGCAATTTGTTATACAATAAAAATTCGTTTCCCTCCTACCTAAGAATGCTTTTCCTCACTTTATTGATGTCCATGCTAATGTTGGTGCACTCATCAGTCTTTGGTGATTGGCTCACACTGGTAGCCCTTTGTCTTCTTTGTCTCTCCTGCACCTTCTGTGACAAGTGGTTGCATGCAGGTGGTCTGAGACATGCTCCTACGCAGGTGTGCCAGGCTCAGCTCGTCCTGGCTCCCAAGGGCCAACTACATACCTCTCTGTCCCAATGCAGATTTGGTAATGTCCAGCTGATAGCTCGAAATTAACTACAGTGGGGGCACTTACACCACAGAAATAGGCACACACTACAAACCAAGGTAATTCATTTTACCTCCTGGAGAGCCAATTGTTAAAGATTCATCAGCCATTACTGATCTTAGGAAATGGGAGGGGCAGCCTGAGAAGAATAAGACAGGGAAGGGAGTAAAACCAATGTAATGTTTTCTGAGTTATTGAGTATGATCTGCTTTACTGAGTTGACTTGGGGCTTAAGCTCACTAAGGACTACTGAGGAGCCGTGTAAAATGTACATCAGAATTGCCCTACTTGGTCAGCAGGTGGCCTGGTGACTAGGGCATCAGACTTCCACATGACCAATTGCAGTTCAAGTCCTGGACCTGGTGGCTTACTTTATCACTTTCCCTTTCTCTCTTTGATCAAATTCAAAAAATAATAATAATAATTTTTTTAAAAATGGGACCAGCAGTTGGTGCAACGGCTATGTCGCTGGACTCCCATGTAGCTGACCGTGGTTCGAGTCCCAGACCCAGTGGCTTAAACTCACACCAGGAACATGTGCGTGCGTGCCCAGATCCTGAGAAGAGAATGGAGGGGAAGGGATTGTGGTATGGCCATCTCCCCTGGGATGGTGATTTCTCGCTTTCTGTCTCTCTGTGTCTTTAGCAAGTGCATGCGCCCTATAGCAAAATCCCCTGGGGGGTGGGGGAGAAAAAAAAGAGAATTGCCTTCCCAAAGAAGGCAAATTTATCCACTGGTCTCCATTCTCCTTTGGACAGGCAGACCACATAGGCTATAAACACTTGTATTTCCAGATTTCCTTGTACACAAAGTGCCTGAGTTGGCTACTACAGACATCCCAAACAGCAGTGGCAGTGAGGCCCAGTGGCAAATAGGGCTAAATAGCTGAAGTGAGTTGCTTCTCATTCTATCTGTCCGCAGCTGGCTGCTGAAGCAAAGACGGAAGTAAGGTTTAGTTGAGTGTGTGAGGCAGGATGCAACAGGAATCTGATACATTCTCAGATCTGTCCCTCACTCAGTTCATTGTGTCACAAAGCCTTTGAGGTGGCAGCCAGCTTTTACCTCTACGAAAGAATTAACACCCAAGCATTAGTAGGATAAGCGGCAGCATCTATGTAGTCATTGGTCTCAGAGCAGTAAATGGAATGCACCACCTCCCTCCTCTACCCCCAACTATGAATATCCTCACCCTTGGGCAACACTTGAACAAATCTGGGTTGCTGACTGGTGGTGATGCAGAGTTTCATCCCCAAGGAGTACGAATCATCGGTTGTGTTAAGCTTATTGGGCCATGATTGCTGTGATTGTCCATTTAGTTATCATTGGACACACAGGCGCTAAGGTACGCCCTGCTGAATCCTCTGGTTTCAACACATACCGTTCTTGTCTTCTTTTCTTCTTTTTTATAAAAAACTCTTTATTTATTTATTTTAATTTGATCAGGGAAGGACAGAGCAAGAGAGAGAGAGAGGGAAAGTGAGAAAGCAAGCCACCAGGTCCAGAACTCAAACCACAGTCGGCCATGTGGGAATCCAATGCCCTTAACCACCATGCCACCTGCCGGTCCCATTCTAGTCTTTCTTGAGTAGCTCAACTGAACTTTCTTATGGTCATGAAAGTCAATCCCTCCACTTCCTTGACAACATGGTAACTTCTTTGTTTTGTTTGTTTTTAGAGGTTTTTGCCTTAGGGTGGGTGCGCTTGCCAAAGAGAGGGAGACAGAGAGGGTGAGAGGAAAAGTGAGGAATCACCCCCCAAGGGGTATGGCCACACCAGTCCCTTCTCCTCCATTCTCCTCTCTGGATTTTGGACACACATGCACATGTGCCCAGCATGAGTTTCATGCCACCGGGTCTGGGACTCAAACCACATTCAGCTATGTACAAGTCTAATGACGTAATCACTACACCATCTGCTGGCCCCGACATGGTAACTTCACTTGTCTACTGGGCCAGTGATACAAGAAGCTCAAAATGACCAAGTGGTAATCATGTCTTCCAGTCCAGACCCTTACTGTGAAGCACTCCTGTCACCCCATCCCAAGAACTAGGATTTATTTGTAATCTCACAGCACCTAAAGTGTAAGGGCGGGAAGCACAAAATCTGCAAAAGAGTCACCAAGATGATCGTGAGAAGAGTCCAACCTACTTCAACCCTTCACAGATCCCCAAGTCTAGCTATTCAGGACACAAGATCATACATCAGCCACCTTACTGCCCCTTATAACAGTTACGGCCATTGGCCTTTGCTCTTCAGAATCCTGTCATCCTTATAAATGTGGCTCATGACAGTATTTGAAATCGCCACCCTTAGAGGCTAGCGAGTTGGCAGCCCCCTTCACCCTAAGTGCGTTCCCTACTGCCTAGCCCAGGGCGTGTCCTCTAAGTCCTATTAGGGAGCAGAGTTGGGCGGTGAGTTCTCTGGCTCCACGTATACATCAGTGCTAATAGTCCCCTCTTCTGAGACTTATTTCTAAATGACTCTTCCAACATCATTCAGAAACTTCTCCCTCATTTGCTCTATGCTGCAGTCAAGCTTCAAGAAATGATCTCACAGCATATTAAGACTGGATTTCTCAAAAATCTAAAAAACAAACAAAAAAACTAACTAGATCTAGGTATGCCTACTGTTTTTTGTTGTTGTTTTTGTTGTTGTTGTTGTTGTTGTTTTGTCTTTTGCCATAAGGTACATGTCCTCACTGGAGAGAGACAGAAAGAGGGAAAGTGAGAAATCACTCTCCAGCGGGGATGGCCATACCCCAATCCCTTCTCCATTATCCTCTCGGGATTTTAGACATGCACACTTATGTGCCTGGCATGATTTCTAACCTGCTGGGTCTGGGACTCAAACCGTTGAGTCATGGCCACCACCACGCTATCTGCTGACTCCTCCTTACTGGGATTTTATTTATTTATTTAATTTCTGAAGAGAGATTTTTGCTATAGGGCATGGAAAGACAGAGGCAGACAGAGGGGCAGAAATTGAGAAATCACCCCCCCCGGGGGGGTGGGGAGGGGATGGCCGTGCCTCAGTCCCTTTTCCTCCATTCTCCTCTCAGGATCTTGGGCATGCAGGCTCATGTGTCTGGCATAAGTTTCAAATCATCGGTCTGGAACTTGAACTGCAGTCGAGTATGTGGAAATTCAGAAACAACCATTATACCATCTGCTGGTCCCCCTAGTGGGCTTTTAAATGCTGAGTCAGGGGAGAATACGCCCATGTGAATAAAGTCTCCCATCTAGTCTGTATAGTTTGCCCTTGGTCCAACACCATCAAGATCTACTCTTACGTACGCCATCTTGGTTTCTATCAGGGAGGGCAGTTCTTCGGTGCACACAGCATCTCCTCCTAGAGCAGGGACTATGTGTATGTATGTATTTATTTAGATGCTGTATTATGATCTGACTGTGGCCAACAAGTCCTGTTTCTTTTTTCTTTTTTTCATTTGCCAGAGGATGTACGCACTCACTAGAGAGACTGAGAGGGAGAAAGCACCCCATGGCAGGGCATGGTCACGTCACAACCCCTTCTGTTGTATTTCTCCATCCTGCCAGGATTTGGGGGTGGAATCATGCCCAGTGTGAGGTGTTTTGTTGTCTGTTTTGTTTTTTTGTTTTTTTTTTTTAAGAGATATATGTTATAGGGTATGTGCACTTGCCACAGAGTTAGGGAGACAGAAAGTAAGAAACCACCCCTGGGGGGGAATGGCCATGCTGCAATCCCTTCTCCCTTTTTTTCTCAGGATTTGGAACCCACGTACATGCACCTGGCATGAGTTTTAAGCTGCCAGGTCTGGGACTTGAACTGCAGCCAGTGATGGGGGAGTTCAGCACTGTAACCACTATCCCCCTGCTGCCTCCCACCCCCCCTCCCAGCATGACTTTTAATCTGTGGGGACCAGGATCCAAACCATACGGTTGGCCATGTGGGATCCAGCTCCTGTAACCACCAGGCCACCGAGCCATGGCTACACCTGTTTCTTAAAGACCTAGGAGACCTTGAGGCCCTCCATTTCTCCCATCTATGTCAGCCCCTTCAGATAACACTGTTTTCCCTTGACAACCCATCTTGCTGTTGTTAAGAAAGAAAGAGTCAGGGAGCTTTGGACAAACTTGTCCCCAGCCCGTAGCCACTTTGAATTCCTCTTAAAGGCTCCCCTTTCTTCAGGGTGGGCAGCAGAATGTGGAGGGTACAGTTGCCCAGGCTCACCATCCGCCCAGCTCTTCCAGGGAGTCAAGAGCCAGGGACTAGGGCCAAGGCCTGAGTACAATGGGCAGAGTACAGCAAAGGGAGAAATGAGGGGTTGAGGCTGCAAGTACTTTCAGCTCCCTGTCCACTTGACCCTCCCCTGCATGTGCGCTTACCCTGTAATAAATCCTTGTGCAGCGCTTCATTGAAGTCTTCTGGTTCATGGTGTGTGGGGGGGTTTCTGTTCGTTTGTTTAGAGAGATTTTTGCTAGAGGGAACGTGTGCTCATCGGAGAGACAGAGAGAGACATAAAGTGAGAAATCACCCCCCCACCCCCGCTCCCCAGGGAGGATGACCACGCCGCAATCCCTTCTCCTCCATTCTCCTCTCAGGATTTTGGACACGCAAGCACATGCCCATGTTGTGTTTCAAGCCACCGGGTCCGGGACTTGAACCCTGGTCAACTATATGGGAGTTCAGTGACAATGTAGCCATTACACCACTTGTCTGTCCCTGGTTCTTGTTTTTTTGTTTGTTTGTTTGTTTTTTTGGTTTTTTGTCTTTCCTATCCTACTCACAAACAATCAGGGAGACAGCCAGGAGACTGAAAATGAAAGCTACGGAAGGAAGGCCGCAGAGTTGTGGCGGGAACCGGTGGGTGCGTCCCTTGACAACCCATCTTGCTGTTGTTAAGAAAGAAAGAGTCAGGGAGCTTTGGACAAACTTGTCCCCAGCCCGTAGCCACTTTGAATTCCTCTTAAAGGCTCCCCTTTCTTCAGGGTGGGCAGCAGAATGTGGAGGGTACAGTTGCCCAGGCTCACCATCCGCCCAGCTCTTCCAGGGAGTCAAGAGCCAGGGACTAGGGCCAAGGCCTGAGTACAATGGGCAGAGTACAGCAAAGGGAGAAATGAGGGGTTGAGGCTGCAAGTACTTTCAGCTCCCTGTCCACTTGACCCTCCCCTGCATGTGCGCTTACCCTGTAATAAATCCTTGTGCAGCGCTTCATTGAAGTCTTCTGGTTCATGGTGTGTGGGGGGGTTTCTGTTCGTTTGTTTAGAGAGATTTTTGCTAGAGGGAACGTGTGCTCATCGGAGAGACAGAGAGAGACATAAAGTGAGAAATCACCCCCCCACCCCCGCTCCCCAGGGAGGATGACCACGCCGCAATCCCTTCTCCTCCATTCTCCTCTCAGGATTTTGGACACGCAAGCACATGCCCATGTTGTGTTTCAAGCCACCGGGTCCGGGACTTGAACCCTGGTCAACTATATGGGAGTTCAGTGACAATGTAGCCATTACACCACTTGTCTGTCCCTGGTTCTTGTTTTTTTGTTTGTTTGTTTGTTTTTTTGGTTTTTTGTCTTTCCTATCCTACTCACAAACAATCAGGGAGACAGCCAGGAGACTGAAAATGAAAGCTACGGAAGGAAGGCCGCAGAGTGGTGGCGGTAACGGATGGGTGCTGGCAGAAGCAGGTGTCCAACTAACAGCTGAACTTCAGGCCTGCAGTCAGGGGGCCCTGAGTTCGCCAGAGCCCAGATCCTGGGAGGGAGCGCAGATCCCAGGGAAAAGCTCATGTCTGAACCTGGTGGGGAAATACCAGGCTGGTCAGCGGCTTCCTAGTGGGGAGACTTGGATAAGGTCTTTGAGTCCTGGACAAGCGTGTGAGTTCAGAGGCACTTCATGAGCAGCACGGGGACTCTGGACAGTTCTTAACAAAAGAATCGGGAACCGAAAGTGGGTGGAGGAAAGTAAGCAGGTGACAGATGCAGCAGCCTGGCCACGGCTTTGGGCTGTCTGAGAAAGTACAGAAAATGAATTACGAGCCAGGCGAGGATGGGAGGAACTAAGCAGGTTAACTTAGAAAAAGCTATACGAGCATCTGCACCTCGAACTTGGAACTCTCGCAGAAAAGCTAAAGCAAGGAGAACCTATGGAGGAGAGGGCTGACCAAGCAGCTAAAACACAGGAGCCGCTTCTGCCACCTGGTGAGCGTCACGCCGTTGGTTCTCGGGAAAGCTGGACTCTCAGATCCTCAAGAGCCATGGGATAATGACTCGTCCGAGGACAGTTTGTTCTTGAAGATGAAGAGGAACGACAAACTTTTCCTCTCCTCCAAATGAAAGCTCAAGCTCCCAGAGAGACCGGAAACACCAGACGGACAGACCTTCCAGTCAGAACACAGCTGACAGACTGCTCAGACGCAGAGCTAGTCGAGATCACTGTTCAGTTTACGGAAAAAACCCAAGAGGAGATACCTGCGTGGCTGCCCGGACGGTGGGGCCCTGGGGGACACAGGACCATGTTAAATGCGCTCTCCCGGGGGTGGCAGCAGTAGTCGCAGATCTTAGCAAACTGAAAGCTCTGCCACTGGGAAACCAACACCCGAATCAAGAGGGAGAAGGGGGAAAATGATGAGAGAAAATATATACAGGTAAAGAAAAAGGACCTGTGAAAATACCCTGCAAACAGCTTTTTTTTTTCCAACTCTTTTTTTATTAGAGAGATTTTTGCTATAGGGCATGTGTGCTCTCCAGAGAGACAGGGAGAGACAGAGAGACAGAAAGTGAGAAATCACCCCGCAGGGGGGATCGCCATGCCACAATCCCTCCTGGGATTTTAAGCCACCGGGTCCAGGACTCGAACCACAGTTGACTATGTGGGAATCCAGGGATGTAACCACTACACCATCAGCTGATCCCTCCTCTGCAGACAGCTTGGGCAAGATTTGATTTTAGCCAGAATCCCAAAGATGATATGAACAACCAACTTGTGCTCTTAACTCTGAAAGGTTTTGCCTGAAGATAACAGCTTACTCCTTCATCTGCTGTGGAGGACGAGCTGACGCCATGCCCAAGCACAAACTCTCTCAAAAAGAAGCCTTAGGGGTGGACACCCCCAGGGATCAGGGATCAGGCCAACGTTGCCCTGTGGCTATGTAGCGGTGGTGACCAGAGACGATGAGTGGGTTTGACTGTGTAGTGGTCCCACACTAATGTGCAGACAGTTCTGACCTGGTGAACACTGGGGGAAATGCATCGTTTCCCACGCTCGTATACACGGGGAGAGAGGGTGGGGGAGAGGCTTCATGATTTGGACTTAACTGCAAGTGAACGCATTTGTGATAGAGTGGTAAAACCTGTTTTGGTGGGTCACGTTAGGTGGAATCCTGTACTTTCGCTGACTCCAGGAGAACGGTCAACGTGAAACGGTGAGACGTTAACTGTGATGACTTATGTCTTCTCAGACAGCAAACGCAGCAGAGGCAGCTGTAGATAGAACGTAAGTTCCCCCTTCCTACCTCGGCGAGTCACGCGCCTTTTTGATCATGGAGATACCGGCATCCCTTTACTCCCAAATAACAAGATCTCTTTTGCATTAGTAACAGGGGAAGCAGATGGATCGCGGCAGTCTTCACTAGGAATTGGAAACCTTAGGCATTCTGAGGAAAAATGTAGCCTGCAAATCAGACGTAAGACCTTGTCCAGAAGGCTTTAGCTGGGACTTGCGGTAAAGGCAAAATGAAAAATGAATCCTGTTGGGATATTTGGTTAGAGTTCTGGAAAGGAGGTAGAAACCTAGCAGTCACCACGTGGAGAGTGCGCTTCGGAGGTCTGCAAGCCTATCACGGCAGAACCCACAGCAGCACCACTGCTGATCTCCACAGGGGACTGTTAGAGCTGCCTATAATTCTCAGGCTGGGGGTTGATTAAATGAAATAGCCTCTTTTTTTCTTTTAATAATTATTCTATTATTACTATTATTAAAATTTGCTAAAAGGCACACGCACTTACCAGAGAGGGAGAAAGGGAGAAAGCAAGCCTCCAGGTCTGGGACTGGAACTGTGGTGGACCATGTGTGAGACCTGGTGAACACTGGGGGAAATGCATCGTTTCCCACGCTCGTATACACGGGGAGAGAGGGTGGGGGAGAGGCTTCATGATTTGGACTTAACTGCAAGTGAACGCATTTGTGATAGAGTGGTAAAACCTGTTTTGGTGGGTCACGTTAGGTGGAATCCTGTACTTTCGCTGACTCCAGGAGAACGGTCAACGTGAAACGGTGAGACGTTAACTGTGATGACTTATGTCTTCTCAGACAGCAAACGCAGCAGAGGCAGCTGTAGATAGAACGTAAGTTCCCCCTTCCTACCTCGGCGAGTCACGCGCCTTTTTGATCATGGAGATACCGGCATCCCTTTACTCCCAAATAACAAGATCTCTTTTGCATTAGTAACAGGGGAAGCAGATGGATCGCGGCAGTCTTCACTAGGAATTGGAAACCTTAGGCATTCTGAGGAAAAATGTAGCCTGCAAATCAGACGTAAGACCTTGTCCAGAAGGCTTTAGCTGGGACTTGCGGTAAAGGCAAAATGAAAAATGAATCCTGTTGGGATATTTGGTTAGAGTTCTGGAAAGGAGGTAGAAACCTAGCAGTCACCACGTGGAGAGTGCGCTTCGGAGGTCTGCAAGCCTATCACGGCAGAACCCACAGCAGCACCACTGCTGATCTCCACAGGGGACTGTTAGAGCTGCCTATAATTCTCAGGCTGGGGGTTGATTAAATGAAATAGCCTCTTTTTTTCTTTTAATAATTATTCTATTATTACTATTATTAAAATTTGCTAAAAGGCACACGCACTTACCAGAGAGGGAGAAAGGGAGAAAGCAAGCCTCCAGGTCTGGGACTGGAACTGTGGTGGACCATGTGTGAGTCCAGCACTTAACCAACATGCCACCTGCTGACCCCAGGAAATGGCCTCTTAAAGGGACAGCTGTGGGCTCTCTTGACTGGGATGTTGCCACATCAATGTCTGAGAGCTGAAGTAAAAGGAACCTCTAAACCTCATAGTTGAGCTTTTCTTGCCAAAGTTAACAAAATACAACACTGGGCGCTATTTAAGGTCCTCCAACAACTGAGCCACGGGAGGGGGCACTTGATTGGAGGTTAGGACGGAACGTCCTTCAGGCTGGATTGGTATTTCTTTTTTGCCAGAGAGTGAGAAGTATCCCAGTCAACTAAAGTGGTTTCTATCTCCTGCTGATTTTTTTTCTGCAATCCTGATTACATCACAACTAATCCCCCTCTCACCATGTCCCTTGGGCAACATTTGTGGAATGCCCCTGTAGCATATGTAGCTAAGGAGGAGGAGGAGAGACAGAAAACAAACAAACGAAAAATCCCATTATCCCTGAAAAGGATTTGTCTAAAGATAACAACTTACTCCTGGCAGGTTCTCATTAATACTCTCTAGTTCAAAACCTTTGAGCAAGTGCTGCTGTTTTGGCTCTCAAAAACTTACAAAGAACATTCCGTTTCTGTTAGCAATCATTTCTGAGTGATCGAATGAAAAAGGGAGTTGAGAAAAAAATGTCAATAATTAATCACAAAAGTAGAGTCTTTCTATAATGACTTGAACCCTGAGCTCAAATGGGTAGCCTAGGACTTGTCTGATATTTGCCTGACATTAAAAAGCTAGGAAAGGTAACAGTTTGAGGGCCGACCCTGTGGCCTGGTGGTTAAAGTGGCTAGATTCCACATGGGTGACCTCACAGTTTGAGTTTTGGACCCGGCAGCTTGAGAAACATGCAGGGCACCCATGCCTTACGCATGCTGTTCATAATCTCGAAAGGAGGAAGAGATAGAAGAGAAGGGGTCATGGCCTGGCCATTCTCACGGAGTGAGTGCTTTCTCCTCTACTTTTCTCTTCCAGCTCTCTCTCTCTCTCTCTTGCTAGCACATGAGCCCTCTAGCCAAAAAAAAAAAAGTAACAATTTGAAATGCAAAATGTTTTAGATAGTTCTCTGGAAGAATAAGACATATTTATAGATTCTTTTACCCTAGCTATTTTTTCCTTAAGACTTAATTTTAGTTGTATTATTATTATTATTATTAATTCACCAGAGAGGGACAGAGAGAGAGAGGGAAAGTGAGAAAGCAATCTGCCAGGTCCGGGACTAGAACCATGGTTGACCATATGGGGAAACAACGCCTCAATCACCATGCCACCTGCCGGCCCCGCTCTAGCTATTCTTAATTGAGCTAGAAAATGTATTCATAAAAGTGATTTTGTGTTAAATATTTAAATATTTTGCTTTCATTTTAATATCTACAATAAAAGCATCATAAACAAGGATTCATACTAAGGTCTTATTTTTCTTCCTTCTTAGTTAAAATGATTCAAATGTGTCAGTAGTGAAAATAACATTGTTTCCATTTAAAACCAAGAAGAAACGTTGAAAAGCCCGTTAGAAAGGCTCAGGATTATTCTAAAGGTGGTTTGTGTATGTGTGTAATTCTGTCTTCTTTCTTTACACATAATCTGAGGCAGAGAAGTAATTCTTAAATTACACACTGTCCCAGATGTCGAAATCATCGAGAAAACCGTCTTCAAATTTTTCTTACCAAATAAAGATTAACATTCCAGTTTTGTTGTTAAGAGATTGTGAGTAATAAAATGTCTTGAGGGTTTTACAGGAAATCACTTATGAATTAAGCTAAAGGTCCTATCTACCTGCACAAACTTGTTTAGCTTTTGGTGTGAGACGCTGAAGAGCAGAGGAATACTTGGAAGCAATCTGTGAAATAGCTTTGTAGCATTTGAATTCCTCCTCCCCTTTGCTCCATTTCTGATGCCCAAAATAAAGCAACTCCTAAGCAGCTATTTTAACCCAGTCTACAATGTGAGGTCAAAACACTATTCTTTTCTTGTTTATGATAATACAAAACTAAACAAGTAAAAATACAACGAGGCATCTCTTTTTGGGAGTATCTGTGGAATCACAAAATTTTAGAACAGGAAGGCATTTTCTCATTGTATGCGTTAGCCAATGCGGAAGGACATAAATGTTTGTATTGCAGAATAAGTACAAAGTATTGATTGCAAATGTAATTTTTTCTCTCTGTTCCACAATGAACTTTTTTCTTTTTCTTTATTTTTTGCTTTTCTTTTCTTCTTCTTTTTTTTTTTTAAATTTTTAAAAATTTATTTTAGGGCATGTTTGCTCACTGGAGAGACAGGGAGAGAGAGAGAAAGTGAGAAATCTCTCCTGGGGAGATGGCCATGCCTCTCCATTCTCCTCTGGGATCTAGGGCAGACACATACATGTGCCCAGCATGTTTCTCAAGACACCAGGTTTTTGGGGGTTTTTTTTGGAGAGGTTTTTGCTATAGGGCATGTGTGTTCGCCAGACAGACAGAGACAGACAGAGAGACAGAAAGCGAGAAATCACCCCCCAGGGGGGATGGTCATGCCGCAATCCCTTCTCCTCCATTCTCCTCTCGGGATCTTGGGCACGCACGCACACGCGCCCGGCGTGAGTTTTAAGCCACCGGGTCCGGGACGCGAACTGAGGTCGACTACGTGGGAGTCCAACGACACAGCCATTACGCTAACTGCTGGTTCCCTGTACACTTGCTTTTGATCACCCACTTGATCTTCCTTTGGAAAACTTTCATTATTCCCACTTCATATAATTCTGATGTCATGCACAAGCTCCCACATCCTTGTCCACAGTAACTAGATTGTGATTCAAACTAGACCAACTGATCTCTCTCCTGGAATTTAAATTTTAGGCATAGAATCTAACAAAGAACTTGATAAGAAGAAGACATACAACTGAATAAAAAGACAGGAAAAATATTTCAGCAGACACCGCGCAAAGGAGGACACCTAATTCTTCAAGGAGCATGTGAGAAGGCTGGGCTCAGCCCACCACTCGTCAGGGAAATGCATGCGGTGAGTACCACCACCCACCAGGAAGGAGAAGCATCTCTAACAATACCAAGTGGTGGCCGGGATCTGGTTCCTCTACCGGTGGGGATGTCAGCTAGCAAATCTCCTTTGGAAGCTCTTTGGCAACAGTCTACTAAATCTGCATACAGGATTACTTTAGCACCCGGCAATTCCATTCTAAGAGAGTGAAAACCAACAACATAAACTAGAAGACGTGTACATGAATATTCCTTTGTAGGGTTTTTTTTCTTTTTGAAAGAATTACTTCATTTTTATTTATCATTATTAGTACTTTTAAATTTGCTACAGGGCATGTGTGCTCACCAGAGAGAGACAAAAAGAGAGAGAGAGGGACCAGCAGTTAGCGTAATGGCTATGTTGCTGGACTCCCATGTAGTCAACTGCGGTTCGAGTCCCGGACCCAGTGGCTTAAACTCATGCCGGACGTGTGTCCATGCGTGCCCATGATCCCCAGAGGAGAATGGAGGAGAAGGGATTGCGGCGTGACCATTCCCCCTGGGGGGTGATTTCTTGCTTTCTGTCTCTCTGTCTCTGTCTGTCTGTCTGGTGAGCACACACGCCCTATAGCAAAAACCCCTCCAAAGAGAGAGAGAGAGCGAGAGAGAGAGGGAAAGTGAGAAAGCAAGCTACCAGGTTGGGGACTCGAACTGCAGTCAGCCATGTGAGAGTCCAGAGCCTCAACCAACACACCACCCTGCTGGTCCCGTCATTTGCAGCTTTGTTTACAACAATATCTCCAAATCATAAACAACTAAAATGCCCACCAAAGTACAGTATTCATAGAGTGGGAGACTATGCAACAATTAGAAAGACTACTGTTAAATGCAATGATAAGGATAATCGTGGGCATAATGAGCAAAAAAAGCCAGCTATTAAAGCATACGCTATGAGTCTATATAAATAAAGTTTAGAAATAGCCAAGGCAAATGTACATGATTGACATCAGAAGAGTTAATAGTCCAGGGGACAATGACTACTAGGGGATAAGAAAACTTCTAGGGCACTGTGATGCTCTGCACCTTCATCTAGGTACAAATTACGCAGTGTGCTCGCTGGGTAAAAATGCATTGAGCAGGGGCATGTGGAAATGGAAAACTTATCTCAGTTATCAAAAGTTGGCCCCGGGAACCAGCAGTTAGCGTAATGGCTATGTTGCTGGACTCCCACGTAGTCGACCGCGGTTCTCGTCCCGGACCCGGTGGCTTAAAACTCACGCCGGGCGTGTGTGCGAGTGTGCCCAAGATCCCGAGAGGAGAACGGAGGAGAAGGGATTGCAGCGTGACCATCCCCCCTGGGGGGTGATTTCTCGCTTTCTGTCTCTATGTCTCTGTCTGTCTGGTGAGCGCATGCGCCCTATAGCAAAAACCTCTCAAAAAAAAAAAAAAAAAAGAAAGAAAGAAAAAGAAAAAGAAAAGAAAGAAAAAATAGTTGGCCCCTAAAAGATCGTCTGTGAGTTCTACTTCTGAGGTCCCCAAAGTTTCAGAGCTGTTCTAGTTTCCCTCTTTCCCAAGAACTGGTTGTTGAATTCTGATTTTGATTCCCTAAGTCCTTAAAATAAACGTTTTTTACTTTAATATGTTAGGAATTGTTTTCTTATTGAGATCCAACCTCAGTTGCACAAAAAGTGTTGATTTTAGCTTTGAGGCAAATAGTACTTAAAGGGGGACCAGCAGGTGGTGTGGTAGCTAAGGCGCTGGACTCCCATATGGCTGACCATGGTTCAAGTCCCAGACCTGGAGGTTTGCTTTCCCACTTCCTCTTTCTCTCTCTCTAGTGAATTTACAAAACAGTAATAATAATCAATCAAATAAAATAAATAATTCTTTAAAAATAGTAATTAAAAAATAATAATATATACCTTATACATTAAATGGCAGAGAAAAATGTGTTTCTCCAATAAATTATAGAAGTCTAATTGAGTACATTAGAATGCCAGGTTATGAGCAAGAACTTTATGTAACTGGCATCTGTCCTGTAATAAATTATAATGTAACTTCATAGCAATAAAATCCAGACCTAAGGTCAGAAATAAAGGAATAATGTCCCCATAGGCAAGAGTTGCCAGAGCTGGGGGTTTCTTGCCAATTACCACTCTTGAGCACACTGACCTGAATTGGATGAACTGATCCTTAGTATTTCTTAGTACAACCAAGAAAGCTTCAAGAGTCCTGGACCCGGTGGCTTAAACTCACGCTGGGCGCGTGTGCGTGCTTGCCCAAGATCCTGAGAGGAGAATGGAGAAGGGATTGCGGCGTGGCCATCCCTCTGGGGTGGGGGAGGGGGTGATTTCTTGCTTTCTGTCTCTCTGTCTCTCTCTTTCTCTCTGGCAAGTGTACGTGCCCTATAGCAAAAACCTCTCTAAAATAAAATAACTGCTGACTTACAAGGATAATTCTCTTTCTCTTTTAAGGTTTTTGTCATAGGGTGTGTGTGCTTGCTTGAGAGAGACAGTTGGAGGGAAAGCGAGAAATCGCCCTTCAGGGAGGCTAGCCATGCCCCAATCCTTTCTCCTCCATGCTTCTCCTGGGATTCTGGGCACTCAACAAGCTCCCAGAGTGACCTTCAAGCCTCCAGGTCTAGACTCACACTGCAGTCAGCCTGGTGGGAGTCCAGCGCCTGAAGGACCATGCCATTGGCTGGCCCCAGGATAATTCTCTTTTAAAGAGGGTGGATTCTATTTCAAGAAAGTCCTTTTGGTTATGCTGAATGCTTTCATAGGTTTGGATATCCAAAGTGAGCCTAGAGCTAAATTTTGGATTAAAGAATTGAACTGTTCCATTTTTTTTTTTTTAACTGTTCCATATTTTTTAAAAAAGCAGAAAGTATGGCTCCTAACGCGCTCAGCAAGGGGTAGGGTGTGGAGAAAAGGAGAAAAGGGTGGTCTAAAGCTAGGGCCTACCTGGGGAGAAACATGCAGGAAAACCCCCACTGTGTTCCACACTCCCTTAAGAACAAGGGTGCTTAACACTGACGTTGTATGTACTTTCACAACGGAAACCCCTTATCTGTCTTCCAAAATATGTAATCAGGTTTATTAAAGCATAAACATCTCCTTTGTGTAGTGTGGCTCTCAGGTAAAGGGGTATTGTCACATAAAAGTTGGTGTGCCATTCAGTAGACAGCGTACAGTTCACAGTACACTCCACAGAAAGATGACCCCTACACGGAAGCAGAGCCAGAGGGGAATGCACCTGCCGACTTTAAAGGAACCTAAGGGATTGCTTTGAATTTTTAGAGAGCTTGGAATAATGGGGTCAAGTCAGTCTCCACATACTCTCAAGGGCAAGGAAACTAGAGCTGCACGTGACCTGTACATGACTTTACTACAGGCAAGGAAATAACCAAGGGAAAGAAACACCACCTAATACCTACCTAGACTGTTGGTTATGCCCTGCCTACCAGAGCGCCCTTCCTTCTGTCCAGATTAATCATTCAGGGACTATTCCTGGATATCTGTGTTTTTGGATAAGAGGCTTACTACCCAAATTAACAGAAGACCAACTTCAACACTTAATGGTGTTGGCTCGTGTAACTGAAAGTCTAGATGTATACAGGTGCAGGTGTAATTTAATCAAGTTTCTTACCTGATTTTCTTGCAGTTCCTGAGAATCTATTCTCCGACAGGTATAAAGTTTGCCCTGGGACTGTCTTCCCTCGAGGCCACAAAACAGCTGCTTTCAACAAAGGAGGCCTCGGCTTTCTTGCCTACTTTCGAAATGAATGAGTGAAATTAATTTTACGTCATTATCAAATAAAATGAAGAGTTTTCCTAAAAGCTTTCAATAACTCACAAGGTCATTGGCAACACTGGGCGTATGTCCATTCCTGAAGCAGTTGCCCGTCAGGAATGGGATCACACGCATAGCTGACCTTACACAGTCCTTACTTTGTGAGCTGAGGAAGGACTTCATTTTCACCCAATCCCAAGGCTGGGTAGGATAAAGATAGGTACAAAACTGGAGGTCTCTGAGAAAGGAGGTTTGGGAAATCATAAGTAGGCACCAAGAATTTCTACTATATATATTTTCTACCATCCTCAAATTCTTGCCTTTTCCCCATGGCTTTTGTGTTCCAACAGCATCAACCTTTCAGGTCTTCAAACAAACTTTTCTCCTTCTCACCTTAAGATCTTTGCTAAGGGGGATGTGGGCAGCAGGTGGTGTAATGGTTAAGGTGATGGACTCCCACATGGCTGATCGCAGGCTCAAGTCCTGGACCTGGCAACTCGTTTTCTCACTTTCTCTGTCTGTCTCTCTCTCTCTCTGTCTCCGGGAGCCCTACAGCAAATTAAAAATAATAATAATAATAAATAAAATTAAATAAATAATTATTTAAAAAAAATATCTTTGCTAAGGAGACCAGCAGATGGCATAATGGTTATGTTGCTGGACTGCAGTTTGAGTCCTGGATCTGGCGACTTAAAAACTCACGTTGGGTACGTGTGCGTGTGTGCCCAAAATCCCGAAAGGAAAATAGAGGAGAAGGGATTGAAGCATAGCCATCCTTCCTGGGAGGTGACTTTTTACTTTCTGTCTCTCTCTCTCTCTCTCTGTCTCTCCGAGGAGCACATATGCCCTATAGCAAAAAAGTCTCTCTCTCTAAAAAAAAAATCTCTGCTAAGGCCACTTCTTTAGCCTAGAATTCTCCCCATGCCTCTTTCTTGGTTATCCTACTTATCTGTGGGCTTTCCACTTAAAATGCATTTCCTTGGTGAAGCCTTCCTTCAAACACATAGTAGTTCATATGCTTCTTCTAACTCCAACTCAAGCGCAAAGAGCATACACTGGATTCCCGTTACGATGCACAGTGGTTCTATTCTATAACGTTGCTGCCAACAACTGAATTAGTGGATACTGAACCACTGCTTCTAGGGAAAATCTACGGCCAGTCTCCAGGGAGGCTCTGGTCATTCTCATCAACTGGGCAGCCCATAACCTTGAGTCGTGACTGTTTGGGCTTAAAGGCACATTGTTCCATGTATACTGTTGGCGTTTTACTATCGCGCTCACAGCCCACGGCAGTATGACACAGGCCTGAGCAAAGCTGATCTAACACATGTGTTTTCTCCGTCAAATGCATCACAGTCTTCTCTGGGGAACACTAGCCAGCACTTCAGCCCTGTGCTTGAGGGCCATACTAAACAGTGAAGTCACCACAAAAAGCACAAAGACATGAAAAATGTGGGATCAAATAGACCATGAAAAGGACACTCATTTACAGTCTATGAGCTGAAGCAAGACGGCAGCGCTTCGCTTTCACCTGCGAATGGGTGTCAGGGATCATTCAGTTTTGCCACTCTGCTCAAGTGCACATTGGCAAATTATCTCAGACACACTGTGAGGATTGATTTCAGAGTTGTGAATAAATTTCAGCCAGCAGGCAGCCATACAGTCCTTGAGCAATAAAGCTTGGATGTATACATATTTTTTCATCTTGGAGTAAGATTCCTATACCTGACACAAAAACTAGAAAGCAGACAGAGTAAGGTCATCCCATAAGCACCTGCCACCCTCTCTGTGGGTGACCTGTCCCGGCTTCCAGCACAGGCAGCCCCTTCCTCAATGATCCAGATCCCATGCCTTCTCGCCGGCTCTAGACTGTTTCATCAAATCTCAACTTTCCCTTGAATTATTCCATTTTCCTCTCTACTGAATTTTCCCCCATCAGCATACAAAATGCCTTTAATGTCTCCCATATTTTTTTGAGAAATTTTTTATAGGGCACATGCACTCGCCAGAGAGACAGAGAGAGAAAGCAAGAAATCACCCCCAGGGGGGATGGCCATGCCACAATCCCTTCTCCTCCATTCTCCTCCTGGGATTTTGGGCACGCACGCACACGCACCTGGCGTGAGTTTTAAGCCACTGGGTCCAGGACTCAGACTATGGTTGTCTAGTGACATAACCATTACACCATCTGCTGGTCCCAGAGTCTCCTATCTTAACATACCTCACACATACCTTAACACACAACAACAGAAAAACCCCATTCTTGTTATTCCTTCAGTTTCCTGAATTCTCATTTTCCTTTTATGAAAAAACTAAAAAAAAAAAAAAAAAAAATATGAGCTGTCTAAACTTGTCTCCAAATGCAATCCTCTCTCTCTCTATTTTTTTTTCTTTTTTTTTTTATCCACAGTGTACGTGCACTCACCAGGGGGAGAAGGACAGACAGTGAGAGGGAAAGTGAGAAATCACTCCCCAGGGGGCATGGCAACGCTGCAATCCCTTCTCCACTCTCCTCCTGGGATTCTGGCATGCACACACGCCCAGCATGATTTTCGAGCCCCCAGGTCAGGACTTGGACTGCCATCAGCCACATGGGAGTCCAGCATCCCAACCACCATACCACCTTCTGGGCCTCCTCTCTTCTTTTTAAACAAATCTCTTTTATAAGTAGCTGTGAATTTATTTCAAATGGAAAATATTCTGTGGGACAAATCCGTAAAAAAATAATTAAGAATGTTTTCAAAATATGTGGGAGAAGTAGTGAAATAAGATGAACAAAACACTGATCAGGACTGATGCTACATGTTTCCCTGTAGGTTTATGACACTATTAATTTACATTTTTCTTCCTCCGTGACAGATCGTGTGCACTCACATGTGAGAGGGAGAGAGAGGGAGAGGAGCAGAGAGAGACCTTCCACGAGGTCTGATCACACCAGGGTCCCCTTCCTCCAGTCCTCCAGCCCTTCGGATCTTGGGCACCTGTGCATGTGTCTGGGATTTGAACTATGGCTGCTGTCTGGCAGGGCGTTACCACTGCACCACACAGCAGGCCCGTCTTTGTACATGAATATACATGTCAGAGTTTTCCATACAAATGTTACAGAAGTGTGAACGGAAGTCCTTCACTGACCGTCGCCCCATCCACTTCATTTCCCATCCTCTGCATGTAATCACTCTTACTAGTTTTCTACATCTTTTCAGAGAAGCCATAAATAAAAATGTATATTCTTTCCCTTCCTTCCGAGATTGCACACCACACACGCTTCTCCAGTGTGCTTGTATCGTGCTAGCAGGCATGTGGATGTGCTCCCTAAACTCCTCTAAATAAGCTGAAATCGTACAGGTTAGACTGCTTTCCTGAGCTGGTCACCAAGTTACAGCCAGTCACAGCAGCCAGACTCAGTCAGTCACAAAGGCCTGCCTTTTAGACTGGGTGGTCGACCCTCCAGCTGTAACCAGCCCAGTAACTTCTCTACCTCACTCCCTCACTCTCGGTTCTGTACACCACTTTCCCTCTCCTGCACACGTCACTCCCCTTTCCACAAAGGTGTCTACTCCGTGACCATGCAGCTAGCTGGAGTCTCTCAAAAGATGGCTCCTCTTTGTTTTCACAGGTGACGGCCACCCGAGGGCTGGCAGGTTTATTGGGCAGCAGTGGAGATCAGCAGTTGGACTTGGCCACGCACTCCAGCTCATCCTTCTCGATGGCATAGGAGTTGGAGGGTCCCTTGGTAGCACTGATGAGTTCATCTGCCAGGCACTCGGCGATGGTCTTGATGTTTCGGAATGCAGCTTCGCGGGCGCCTGTACACAGCGGCCAGTGGCCTGATTGACGCGCCGCAGTGGGGACACGTCCACAGCCTGTGCCTCACGGTCCCAGCTCTCCTGATGCGTGTGGAGTCCTCCCGGGGACCACTGCTGATGATGGCATTCACCGGGACCTACAGAGGGTTCTCGCCCATGAGCAGGTGGATGGTCTCAAAGGCGTGCTTGACTATGCGCAGTCGTGAGCTTCTGGCCCTTGTTGCGCCTGCGCACCTTCGTGCAGTTGGTGAGGCGCTCCACGATGGGCACTGTGCCTTGCGGAAGCGCTTGGTAGCTACTGCCCTGCACTGGGGGGCAGGTACTGGCCTACTTCTCCTTCACTGCCATGTAATCCTGTAGAGAAACGTCATTGATCTGCACATCGTCGGTGCTCTGCTTCCCAAAGAGCCTGATGGCAGGGTCTCTCCCACAGTTGGTGTGGCCGTCTCCCACTCGGTCACCCTAAACGTAAAGCCGGAGTGACTATCCTGTCCCGCGTGTACCACGCGCCGCCCTGGCACTGACGGGAAGAGCGAGAGCCATCTTTGGAGAGACTGCCTGATTTAAATCACCTGCCCCTGGTTTAAATAAACTGTTAAATTTGTCTAACATTTTGTTTTAATACTTCTAGGGTCGCACACCACAACATGGTTCGCCAACGTGCTTTTTTTAAAAGAGATTTTTGTTATAGGATGTGTGTGCTCACCAGAGAGACAGAGATGGAGAGACAGCCAGAAATCATCCTTCAGGAGGAATGGCCACAGCACAATCTCTTCTCCTTCACTTTCCTCGTGGGATTTCGGGCACGCATATATATGCGCCTGGTGAAAGTTTTAAGCCACCGGGTCCGGGACTCGAACGGCAGTCGACTATGTGGGAGTCCAGCAACATAACCATTGCGCCATCTGCTGGCCCTTCTCCAATGTGTTTTTATCATGTTAACAGTGCATGTGGGTGTGCTACCAGTGTAGGTGTCGTTCCTTCAGGTCCTGAGGGGTGAAGTATCTGTGAAATGGGACTTTCCTCAGCAGATGGCAATCTTTGGTCCAAAGTCTTACCAAGGATTCCTTCCCACTTATGGGGCCACGAGGGGAGAAGTGAGAAGAAAGTGAAGATACAGAAAAGAAAAGGAGTTGGAGGAAAATTCCCTCCAAATCCAGCCACCCATTCCAAACTTTGGAATTTATTTTTTTAAAGAATTATTTCAGCTAATTTTATTTATTTATTTATTTATTTATTTATTTATTT
>NW_006201797.1:144752-145436 GCF_000334495.1 Tupaia belangeri chinensis | reverse complement strand
AAAATATATAATAATATTTTTAATTTAAAAGGCTACTCTCCACTAAATTCATTTCTGGAATTCTTGATGTTCAGTCAGTTTGCATCATTGATGTGATGACTATGGAGATTCCTGTCTCTTCCTGGATTGCCCCGTGGGCCTGAACTCTTCTCCCTGACCCCAAAAATACAATAGGTTCTAAAAAGTTCATGAAAAATGCATATTATTAAAAGCTTATGCATGACTTTCAAATTTTTTCTTGCACCAAAATAAACTCACACTTTAATTCCATTTTTCCATGAACTTAATTTTTTTTCTTTATTCATGGTAGAGTGCAAGCATGTGCACGTAAGAATGTGAGCGAGAGAGAAAGAAAGAGAGAAAAGCAGTATCTATTGGGCTCAGTCACGCTGCAATCCCCTCTTCCAGTCTTCCAGACCATTAGGACTTGGGTACTCACACGTGCCTGGCATATCTCAGGCTGACCCAGCCAGGTATTCAAACTGTGGTCACTGCATGGGATCTGGCTTCTCATGGGATCTGGCTTCTCTTAAGCACATTACTAAGGCAACATTGAGCCAGCCTGCAGGGACTTTTTTTTTGGAGAGGTTTTTCGCTATAGGGCGCATGCGCTCGCCAGACAGAGAGAGAGAGAGAGAGACATAGAGACAGAAAGCGAGAAATCACACACCCGGGGGATGGTCA
>NW_006201797.1:143725-144243 GCF_000334495.1 Tupaia belangeri chinensis | reverse complement strand
ATTCTCCTCTCGGGATCTTGGGCACGCATACACATGCGCCCGCTGTGAGTTTTAAGCCACCGGGTCCGGGACGCGAACCGCGGTCGACTACATGGGAGTCCAGCAACATAGCCATTTACGCTAACTGCTGGTTCCCGCCTGCAGGGACTTTTTAAAGACCCCCTGTATACCTACTCAAATTCGTCAACCAACAGTTAACAGTATTGGTTGGATTCCAATTTTTAAAGAATTACTGGCTTTTATCTCCAGCACCCCATCAGTCTAGCAAGAGTGACTGGGCAGGGCTTGGAGGCAGCTAGCCAGGTGTGCCCTAGATTGACTCCCACCCCTCTCATCCCACAGGTGGGCGCAGGGAAGTCCACTCTTCAGTTTCATGCAACATGTATACCTGACTTCTACTTCCTCATTGCATTAAGCCTATGCTGCTCAGCCCTGGTTGCTTCAAGAACAGAGAGATCAAGAGAGGATACACCCGCCTTAAGATAGTGAGACTCTGGAGAAACTCTTTCCACTCGTTT
>NW_006201797.1:129043-143694 GCF_000334495.1 Tupaia belangeri chinensis | reverse complement strand
GCCTTTCCCTCTGGAGGAGTTGAAAGAGACATTCTTTCCGTCTTAAAGCCAAACCCTAAAGCTCCTGGAGTAGGTTCTAGTACTCCCTCCCACAGAAGAACTGAGAAATTGGCAGAGAGCCAGTACACATTGTAGAAAACAGCTACAGAAACTCATTTAAATAAAAAGAAAAAAAAATTTAAAAAGGAAGAAGTGTACACTTCATCAGATGCCTAAAAATAAAAGCAGAATCCCAAGAAATATGAGGACAAAATTGGAAATTGCTCTTCCCCAATGGAACACAGTAATTCATCACCAACAATGACTAAAACACCAGAAGTCACAGGAATGTCTAAAAAAAGAATCCTGAATATTTATCATAACTGAACTTAATGAGATGCAAGAGAAAACAGACAACTAATTCCAGGAGATGAATAAATCATTCCATGACTTGAAGGAGGAATTCCATAAAGAAATAGACACCCTAAAAAACTTTTAGAGATGCAGACATCAACAGAGGAAATCAAAACTTCCCTTGAAAGTTTAAACAGCAGATTAGACCATGCAAAAGACAGAATGTCTGAACTGGAAGACAAAGCCTCTAACTTAGTCAAAACCACCAAAAGAATAAAAAGAAGAAAAAAGAACCAGAAAATAATAAAAAAAGAGAGGACAACCTACAGGAATTACTTGACACTATTAAGTGCTCGAATATCTGAATAAGAGGTATTCCAGAAAGTGAAGAATCTGATAAAGGCATAGAAATTCTTTTTTTCCTTTCCTTTTCTTTCTTTCTTTCTTTCTTTCTTTTTTTTTTTTTTTGGAGAGGTTTTTGCTATAGGGCGTGTGTACTTGCCAGAACAACAGAGAGAGACAGAGAGACAGAAAGCAAGACGTCACCCCCCAGGGGGGATGGCCACATCACAATCTCTTCTCCTCCATTCTCCTCTCAGGATCTTGGGCACGCACGCACATGCACTGGTGCGAGTTTAAGCCACTGGGTCTGGGACTCAAAGTGTGGTCGGCTACGTGGGAGTCCAGCAACATAGCCATTATGCCAACTGCTGGTCTCAAGGCATAGAAATTCTATTTCATTAAATACTTACTGAAAACTTTCCAAACCCAGAGAACTATCCAGATATCTAGATTCAGGAAATCCAAAGAACACCAAATAGAGTAAAAAAATAATATCCTTCCTATGGGACATTATAAACAGATTGGTAAAAATCAAAGGCAATATTCTAAAAATGGCAAGAGAAAAAACATCAAGTTACTTACAAAGGTTATCCTAATAGTCTAACATCAGACCTCTCAATTAAAACAATGTAAGTAAAGAAAGAATTGAGAGACATATTCAAAATGCTAAAAGAAAAACAGCTTCAACCAAGAATACTATATCCAGCAAGATTACCCTTCAACTGGGAAGAAGAAATAAATCATTCTGAGATAAACAAAAAGTGAAGGAATTAACCAACAGTAGACCAGCTCTTTAAGAAGTACTGAAGGGAGTACTATACCAGGAAACTAAAAAGAGACAAGTAGAAATAAGTGAACACAAAACAACCCAAAAAATCGCTAACGAAATGGCAGGGATGTCTATAAATATAGATAATTACATCGACTGTTAATGTCTTAAATTCTCTAATTAAAAGACACAGACTGGCTGAATGAATTTAAAAACAAAACAAAACAAAACAAAACAAAAAACCCCCAGGAGCTGCTGTTTAAAGAAATACACTTCATAATGAAGACATCTATAGACTAAAAGTGAAGGGCTAGGAAAAGATATTTTATGCAAATAGAAAACAAAAAAAGGCTGGAGTCACGATACTTATGTCAGGCAAAAATTGTAAGAAGAGACAAAGAAGGACACTGTATGATACTAAAAGGGCTAATTTACCAAGAAGATATACTTATAAATATCTACACCTTCCAACACTTGAGCATACAAATATGTGAAATAAAGACTGCTAGATGTAAACGGAGAGATAGACTGTAACACAATAATTGTTGGGGATCTCAACATCTCACTGTCACCTCTGAACATATTATCTAGACAAAATAAAATAAAATAAAACAAAATAAAATAAAAAGACACAGTAACTAAATGATACCATAAACCAAAGACTTGACAGACATTCCTAGAACATTTCACCCAACAACCACAAAATGCACATTTTCTTTTCCTCAAAGATGGGCCACCTGTAAGACACAAAATAAGCCTTTACAAATTCCAAAGTATAGAAGCCATATTGAGCATCTTTTCTGACCACAATGGAATTAAACTTGAAATCAACTACCAAAAGAACCTTGAAGAATACACAAATACACGGAAACTAAATAATCTACTCCTGAATGACTTCATAACTACCGAAGAAATTAAGGTTGAAATGAAAAGATTCATTGAAACTAATGATAATGAACTCACGCTTCTCTATAACCTACTGGACACAGCGAAAGCAGTTATAAGAGGGAAATTCATAGCAGTTAGCACAAGAAAAAATATAAAGGTGGAAAATAAACAGATTAATGACACACTTGAAGGAAGTGGGAAAAAAATACCAGAAGAAAAGAAATAATATAGATCAGAATAGAAATAAATGAAATAGAGAATAAAAAAAAATACAGAAAATAAATAAAGAGGGAACCAGCTGTTAGCGTAATGGCTATGTCGCTGGACTCCCACGTAGTCGACCGCGGTTTGTGTCCCGGACCCGGTGGCTTAAAACTCACGCCGGGCGCGAGTGCGTGCGTGCCCAAGATCCTGAGAGGAGAATGGAGGAGAAGGGATTGCGGCATGACCATCCCCCCTGGGGGGTGATTTCACGCTTTCTGTCTCTGTGTCTCTCTCTGTCTGTCTGGCGAGCACACGTACCCTACAGTGAAAATCTCTCAAAAAAAAATAAATAAAGAAAGAAAGAAAGAAAGAAACCCAAAAGCTGATTCCTTGAGAGGATAAACAAAGTTCACACACACACTAGCTAGATTAATCAAGAACAGAGCAAGGAACCAGATAGATAAAATCAGCAATGAAACAGTCAACATTACGACAAATATAACAGAAATACCAAAGATCATGAGAGAATACTATGAGTAACTATACACCAACAAGCAAACACATCTCATAACCAAAAAAAAAAGTTTTTGTATAGTTTTAGAAATTTTCTACCAATTTTTAGATATAAAACTCCTAAACACCAAAGTCACAAAGCACAAGGGAGTTTGGAAGCAGTCATTCCTCATGACCATCTGTGACCTTTCCCTCTACTAGTTATTGACTGTAAGCTATTAACTGGGAAATAAACCCCATGGGCTCCAGGTTAAAGGTGAGAAAAAGGAGAAAGGGCAGTTTCTGCACCTGGATGGAACGCTTTGCTCCAGCGGCAGAAGCTCCCGTAGCTCACACGCAGAGCTCATGTCGGAACAGCAGGCTGACACAACAAGTGAGCTGGCAAGGCCACGGACAAGTTGTCTCATTCCGCTGATGCAATCTGGAATTTCTTGAATTGAAATGCTGCACAGAGCCAGAGAGAGGCCCTCCACTGTTTGCTTAGAGCATCACCTTCAGCTAATTTTACCTGCCCTCGTCTTTCTAAAAAAACATTTGACCACTATACTTTTTGTAGGAGTGAGATAGGAATAACTTTTTAATTATTAATATTTTATTTAACTTTTTTAATGTATTTCATTTGACCAGAGGGAAACAGAGTGTGTGTGTATGTGTGGTGGGGGGAATGAGAAAGCAAGCCACTAGGTCTGGGACTCGAACTGCAGTTGGCCATGTGGGAGTCCAGTGCCCTTGAACACCACACCACCTGCTGGCCCCGAGATGGTAATAATTTCTAACATGAGTGTCTAATTAATATTGTGCCAGACACCATTTATCTAAGTTTTTGTTTCTTTTTTTTTTTTTTTTCCCCCAGAGGGCACATGCACTCACCCGAGAAAGGCAGGCAGGCAGAGAGAGGGAGAAAGCAACCCTGAATGCAGAGTAGCCACATCGCAATCCCTTTTCCATTTCCCCATCCTGCTGGGATATGAGGCAGATTTCAAGCCTCCTGGGCTGAGATTTGAACTGCAGTAAGGCTTGTGGGATCCAGCTACCTTAAGCACTAGGCCTCCGGCAGGGTATACTCTTCTAATCTTTACAATTCTAGGAGGTAGACAGCGCATTTTCAGGTAAAGCAACTGAGATGCAAAAATCCTGTATAACTGCTTCTGATCACAGGAGAAACCGGAACTCTCCTTTGTGAGACTGATTCCTAAGGCCCTTTGCCCTTAGTGCTCAGATTGTAGCTAAGTCTTCCAGAGTCCCATTCTTAGTCCCATGCCCACTGTGAACGGTGACACAGGGGACATCACTACTTCCGAATGCTCAGTGCTCTAGTCATCCATTTTTAACTCCCATAGGGAGCTTTATTTTAATGATATTCCGAATTTAATTTTTCTGCTATTATTTCAGATTGCTCTCAGTAGTATTTTAGAATTGTCTATAGTGTCTTACCAGGAAAGGATCACCATTTAAGATTTCCCTATCCCGCTTTTTAGAATTTAAAGACTGGGATGTATTGACTTAGTGTTTAAAGAATAATTTCAGATAAAACCAAGTCTTAATCATCTTCTATACCCCATTAATTTGTTATGAATTTAATACCAATTTATTTCGATAAATAAAAGATCAGGAGAGAAAGCAAGCAAAGAATTATGTTGATTGGATAACTAACCTAGGTGTAACACAACTAAAAATTAACACGTCCTTTACTTTGATCACGCACACAGGAAACCATACATATGTCCCAGCCCCGGCAGACATATTAATGATGGATTCCATTCAGCTCCAGACACCTTGGTGTACCATTTCCACCTGATAACTATGCCAATCCCAACCACATGGGACTACTGGCAACTTACTGAGAAGAAATAAACACAGAGCACAAAGCTTGATTGCCTAGGTGTGAGGTGCCCCGGATAGGTGTCTGTCAAACCTTCTAGTCAGGGATGGAATTAGAAATGCAGAGTTAATCCAGCCTAAGGTTCTCTTACTACCTCAGTTTAGTTTTGAGATACCAAGTTCACTCTTACTCTACTCTTTTCCTAGAGTTGCTAGAATATTTCCAAGTGAAAGTCCAGGGTCTTCAACTATATCCCTAATGGAGGGGCCCAGACTATAGTCTTGTCCAGGCTCCTGGCACAAGACAAGCACTACTTCTAAATTCCTGTCTTATCTCCAAGACAAGTAACATCTACCTAATGGAGGTCACACAGAACGCTTATTGTTCTGATTAAATGCAAAGTGTGAGTTATAACCACATATGTTCAATGCACCCAACACAATCGGTGTTTTGAGTTTTGCTCATGTGAAGATAAATTCCTATCCCGCCCACCTCTCCCCACTCCGTACATGTGAAATGTAATCAGTAGACTTACCATTTTAAGGTGGAAGAGTACCTGTAAAGGGAGATACGAATAGGAACTGAGCTCATTTGCACTCGTAGAACCTGGAAACATGCAGGAAATAGAAGCGTCAGGAATCTCAGAAGGCAGAAGTGAAGAGTGTGTGTGTGTGTGTCTGAGGAGAAAAGGCGGGGGTTGAGTGAAAGGCTGAAATCGCAATAGCCAGATTCCTAGTTAGCTGTACAGGTAGTCAGGATCCTCACATCTCCTCAACTGGAACAGCACAGGAGATGCTTAGGAGGAACTAAACCAGGAATAAAGGAGAGGGAGGACAATGTGACTGATTTTTTTAAAAGTAAATGATATTCTGCATACTGAAGCTAAAACCTTTATCTCATCCTCTCCCTCCTCACCCCCATGTCCCCAGATTTCACAATAGCAATAACTGATCTTATAACCACATGCAGGAGAGAAAAAGGTGAACAGTGCCTAGAGACACTGACTTTTGGGGTTATATGATGGGAAAGCCAGTTGGTTACCTGGTTGCCCTCGAGTGAAGACTACCAACCAACAAACACTATTCATTCACACTATTTAAATTAGACGTGCGGGCCAGCAAGTGACCTAGTGCTTAAGGTGCTGAACTCCCATGTGGCCAACTGCAATTCGAGTCCCAGACCTGGAGGTTTGAAACACGCTGGGCATGTGTGCATGCCTGGCCAAAATCCCAGGAGGAGGATGGAGGAGAAGGGATTGCATTGTAGACATCCTCTCTTGGAAAGTGATTTTTCTACTTTCTCTCTCTCTGTTTCTCTCTGTCTCTCCGGTGAGTGCATATACCCTTCAGCAAAAATCTCTCTAAATAAGTAAGATGTGAAGTTAAAGAAACAAAAAAATTACATAGTCAGTCATATACTGTGACTATATATGGTTGTGGTAATGAAAACACTGAAAATGGATTTAACTAAAATAGGTGAAAGAACTGTTCTGGAAGAATAGATTAGGAAAAGGTGATGGAGTGTAAATCTTCCTCCAGCATAATAATAGATCATCTCTAAAATTAATGAACAATATTTGCACACTATTTAGAAATATGAACGCCAATGCTAGAAGAAAAATGAAAACACTGAAAATGGATTTAACTAAAATAGGTGAAAGAACTGTTCTGGAAGAATAGATTAGGGAAAGGTGATGGAGTGTAAATCTTCCTCCAGCATAATAATAGATCACTCTAAAATTGATGAACAATATTTGCACACTATTTAGAAATGTGAACGCCAATGATAGAAGAAATATAAAAGAATTGAAAGTAAATACATCTAAGAATCAGAACAAGAAGATGAAGAGGACAGGAGATTGCTATGTTTTGTTACATGCCTTTAGTGAGTATAAGAATTTTTTTTTTTGAGAAATTTTTGTTATAGGGCACATGCGCTTGCCAGAAGGACAGAGACAGGGAGACAGAAAGTGAGAAATCACCCCCAGGGGATGGCCACACTGCAATCTCTTCTCCATTCTCCTCTCGGGATCTTGGGCACACATGCACACATGCCTGGTGTGAATTTAAGCCTCTAGGTCTGGGACTCGAACCATGGTCAACTACATAGGAGTCCAGCAACATAGCCATTATGCCAACTGCTGGTCCTGAGTATAAGAATGTTTTTAAACTATGGACTAATATTATTTTGATGAAAGCAATGTAATAAACAGTAGTAAATTTGATTTCTTTTTAATTAGTAATTTAGACAGTGTATGCCTTAATTTAATTAAACACATTGCACGTAAGGTAACCATGTTCTCTTAAAAAAAACTAGATTGTCTTTTTTAAGGGTGCTTTCTATGCAGGAGTTGTCTCCATAATGAAAAACAAAGAGATTTCCAGGAAGAAAATTCCATGAAGACATTAGAACCCAGAGAAGGGAAGTGGGCAGGCTGTCTTTCAGTAGAAGTATTGATCTCTTTAAATTAGCCTGGCTAGCTTTGCAGTAAATGACTATTGAAACTGAAATGTGAATGCTTTATTATTCAAGAATGCTGTTGAGTTGTAATTTTAGGAGATAACTTGAAAGCTATGGAATAACCCACAAACAAAAAAGTATTTGCAAGCCTTTGAAAGATATTCTGTTCTCCATATTAACTGCATAGGGTGAAATACTCTTTAAAAAGTATTTAAGAAATATATGATCTCTTCATCAGTATTAGATCACACAGTACTAGGTAAGAATCAAGACCATCTACAGATACTACATGGAGAAAACCCATAGGTTCAGAAATCATAGGAAAGGGCATAACAACCTGGTCATTCAGTACAGAGTTATATGGATTATTTAAAGTCTACTTTGAGGAAAAACTGACAGTTCTTTCTAGAACCTTCTTCTCAAGAAGTAGCTAAATATTATGGCCAAATTGTAGATCCAAAGGAACAAGGTAAATCTTTAAAAAGTCTTGGGCTAGGCCCATGGCCTAATGGTTAAGGGAACTAGATCCCACATGTCTGGCTGTGCAATTAATCTCAGCCCCAGCAGCTTAGAAAACATTCAGGACATATGTGCATGTGTGTCCAAAATCCTGACTGGGTGGAGAAATAGACACGGGATTGCGGTGTGATCACTCCCCATTGGGGCGTGTTTCCTTCTCCCTCTCTGACAAGCGCATATGATAAATAGAAGAAAAAAGAAGAAGAAAAAAATGTTAAATTTATTCTACTTCCTCATAAATTTCCCCAAATGACTAATCTGTTCATGTCTTTCTCTATAAAAATTATCTTTCAGATTAAGTAGGGATGCTTTCTGTTGAGAATGAGACTATAGAGAGATTTCAGATATATATAAAAAGAAATAACCAAATGTCATGAGAAAAATCTCTAAATCCAGGAATTTTAATAAAGACTTTAAATCATGGGACCAGCAGGTAGCGTAATGACTATGTCGCTGGACTCCCATGTAGTCGACCGCGGTTCAAGTCCCGGACCCGGTGGCTTAAACTCAGGCTGGGTGTTTGTGCGTGCGTGTCCAAGATCCCGAGAGGAGAATGGAGGAGAAGGGATTGTGGCATGGCCATTCCCCCTGGGGGGTGATTTCTTGCTTTCTGTCTCTCTCTCTCTGTCTTTCTGGCGAGCGCACGTGCCCTATAGCCAAAAACCTCTCCAAAAAAAAAGAAAAAAAAAAAGACTTTAAATCATGTCTCTGTTTAACATTCATCTTCCCAATGGAAATTAAACTTTTAAAAAAATCTACTTTAAGAGATGATGAATTTTTAAAATTCATACCTGGCAGGAGTCTGAAATCATAGCATTTTAGATTTGTGTGAATCAAGCTTTTGAGAGAGAAATGGTTTTGTTTTTAATTCAAAGAGGGCTTGGTTCCAAGATTTAAACCAAATTGGAGGATCGTAGCTTAGGCTTTATAAAAAGTAACCATAGAGTAGGGAACAATACAAACATGACTCATAGACAGTTTTCCTGCCTCCTTCCCAGGCAGGAAAACCAAAGAAACTTCATGAGCTGGGAGAGAAAAATCAGAAACAGCAGGAGAGGAGAGTGAGAGAGCTGAGTGCCGAGTGGAGGCTCCCAGGACCTTCTGGTCAACCAGAGGGTAGGCTGGGGCTCAGCGCAGTGATCAGAACAGGAGCCCATGCCCCAATTCCCACACGGACCTCTTGCAGGGACCCTGTGCATAGTGCCTCATGCCACTGCAGGCCTCAGCAGAGTAGAAACAGTGCCACGATGTTTGGTAGATGAAGAGAGCCTGAGTCGGTGCTCCCTCGGCCCTCCGTGACCTGGATGAGATCTGTGGACTCCCAAGTCAGCCTCAGGTCGGGCAAGAGCAGAGGGTACACAGGTCAGTTGTGCTAATGGAAGGTAGACACAGGCTAGGTAGCACCAGAGGGAAGAAAAGAATATTAAAGACTTCTTGGACTCTGAATTATTCAAAGAACTGAACCTCTTCTCAGAGAGGTGAAGACTTAAAGCATCAAGCAAAGACATAAGGCAACACAGGCCTTAGTTTTGGAGGCTTCGGGGACATTTGAAAAGACTGGGTTTGGGAGAAAGAGACAAGATTTTATAGCTAGATTTGAAAGAGAACTATTTTTGGTGATGTAGAAACTGAGGGCAACTTGGGAGGTGAGGGCAATGAGTAAACAGGGCAGGACCACAGAGATCTGGGAGAGGTTCAGCTCAGGAGGCGGGCACTGCCCTCCCTCGGCTGGCTCGGCCAGAAGAATTCTGCCTCTATCAGGGAGAAGAAGGCATTTGGGTTGCACAATCAGCCCACACTTTCTGTCGTTCTGGAGTAGACATTTGCTCACTCCTGTTGTGTAAAGTGAGGGCCATACGGACAACCCTGTGGAGGAGTATTATATAATACAGGCTAGAACAGAAGTGACACCTTCAGGCTGTACAAGGCACCTTCAGGACGACTCTGCCTGGGGCTCTGTCTAAAGCTGCCTGGAGCTCACCTCCATCAAGGGAAGCTCTGTCTACATCAGGGCTGACACTTCCTGAGGGACGAAGTCAATGGGAGAATGAAGGAAGGCTACTGATGAAATTATGTGAGAATTATACTTCAGACCAAGGCCACCTAGGTAAACCTAGAGAGGGCTTGCACAGTGAGGCATAAAACAGATTCTATGGAGAGGACTTCTTGGACATGAGGGCATCTAGATTGGGGTAAACATCTTTGTAAAAATCACATTATTTACTAGAAGAAATGAATTGAAATTTTGGATGATACTTGGATATTTTACCCAAGACTTGCTTTCTTTCCAAAAACAATACCTGCGGCCCAATCATTGTTCATCCCTTAGAATGGCACTCATTGCTTTAGGGCAAGTTTGATTCAGCCTAGAACAAAGGCAGAGATTGAAGGGCTGAAAATGTGTGCATGCATGTGCTCTATCTGGTCTGTGTGTGCATGAGACCCGTATGTGTGTGTAGTCTCTGTTGTATGTGTGTGCAGTGTGTGTGTAAATTCAGAGAAGGCACACTCGAGTGAAAAGCTGCACAGGCAAAGCTTTGACGTTTATGGTCATGACTCGTATGCAAAAAAAATGTTAACTGTCAATAACAGGAGAAAGACTCACACTGCTACGAATGGAAATACTTGTCAACCTCTAAATAACAGGGAGAGAAAAACTCTCAAAAAAAATCATGGTATTTTTGAATAGGCATTGCCATATGGACTTTGCCTGCTATGGTCAACTATGACTGTTTTCAGGGAGGGGAGGGAAAATGAAGGTTTTTAAAAAGACAATTGAGGAGGAATTAAATCAGTTGTGTTAGGACAATTATCCTTGGCTATCAGGACTGTTAACGAGGGAGATGTCAGTCCAAAATTGAATAGGAGGTCTTTGCAGAAGTATGTATTGTGTGAGGCTGCCGTGGCCTTTGTGTGACAGTTCTTTTCAGGCATATGCGCGTGAGAACCATCCCCTCTGTGGCCTTCCCCAGCCCTGTTTAGTCAGGGTTTTACACAAGGTGACAAGAAGTACTTTGGATCCTGACGACACACACACATTTCTTTGTAACTCAGACACCTCCAGTTTAAAACTTCATCTCTTCTGGAAAAATAATCAGTTCAGGATTCCAGGTTAAAGTTAAATTAAGCTCCATGTTAGGCCTTTTTAAGTCTGCCTTTCCTTTTGCCAGAATCCAATTCTGTGGGGCCCATGGCCCTCTCAGTGGCCAGGCACTCCGCACAGAGGTATGTGGCCTCTCAGCCTTGTCCAGGACACGCACAACCGTGGAAAACCACAATCACAGCCTCTTCTCTGGTAGCCACTCCACTTCACCACTGCTCCACTGCCATTCTCAGGTGGGTAAGGGGCATTCCTTTTTATTTTTGGAGAGATTTTGTTAAAGGGCAGGCGTACTCGCTGGAGAGACAGAGACAGAAAGTAAAAAAAATCATCCCTAGGGGAATGGACATGCCACAATCCCTTCTCTTCCATTTTCCTCCCAGGATTTTGGGCACATGTGCACACACACCTGGCATTAGTTTCACACCAGGGACTTGAACGCTGGTCAGCCAAGTGGGAGTCCAGAACCTCAACCACTGCACCACCTGCTGGCCCCAAGTGAGAGGCATTCTTTAAGGTAGTGTGCTTGCTTCCAAATTAAAAAAAAAAAAAAATAGTGCTCAAGTGTCCTTTCTCCCCAGCTCTCAAGGAATCTCAAGTGTGAAGGTTCTCCCTCCTCCCAGTCCCCATTCACAAGCTCCTCCTTCTCATACCAGGAAGGGTTTGTATTGCCTTTTTGTGGGACAGGAAATTGTTATGACCTCATGTCCTATACTCTATGGTTTATACTAAAAAGTCCAAACTTAACTCTCCAGACTTTGGATCTAGATATTTAAAGAGAATGTTTTGCACACTGAAAACAGAACCCAGTCCTGGCCTATCCCAAATGGCCTTTACTCCGTGTTTCTCATACCAGGAAGGGTTTGTATTGCCTTTTTGTGGGACAGGAAATTGTTATGACCTCATGTCCTATACTCTATGGTTTATACTAAAAAGTCCAAACTTAACTCTCCAGACTTTGGATCTAGATATTTAAAGAGAATGTTTTGCACACTGAAAACAGAACCCAGTCCTGGCCTATCCCAAATGGCCTTTACTCCGTGTGCAGGTCCTGAGACTGTCTGTCCTTGAGTCCATGCCTGTCCCACTACTGCCCAGCTCTTGGGTCTGGGAGCTCTGGTGCTTGCCGACTCCCGCGGTGACTGGCTCTGGCTGGGGACAGCCCCCGGTCGGCGCTGGTGCTTGCCGACGCCCGCGGTGACTGGCTCTGGCTGGGAACAGCCACAGGAGGCAGTGGCAGGAGATGGGGATGGAGTGGGGAGGGAGAAGTCTGAGTACTCCTTCGACTTTGAGTATCCCTGGATGGAGCTGCTTTGTCCCACTGTGGATCCAGCTCCTCGCTGTAGCACTCACTGTCTCCTTCCTCTGTCTCTCCAATGTTGCTGAGGATGTCTATCTCTGACTGACTCTGCCACCTACTCTGGTTTCTCACCTCCTCCATTTGCTGTGTATCTATTTATCTTTTTTTTTTTTTAAAGAGATTTGTGCTATAGGGCACATGCACTTGCCAAAGAGACAGAGAGAGAGAAAGCGAGAAGTCAACCCCTAGGGGAATGGCCATGCCACAATTCCTTCTCCTCCATTTTCCTCTTGAAATTTTAGGCATGCATGTACACGTGTCTGGCATGACTTTCAAGCTGCCAAGTCCAGGACTCAAACCATGGTTGGCCATGTGGGAATCCAGCAACATAACCATTATGCTGGCCCCTCCATTAATCTATGCTAATAATTTTCCTCTGTTGTATTTCCCTAAGTGATTTCTGTTTTCCTTGTTAGACCCTGACCAATGAATCTCGCTTTTAAGACTCTGACTTCTGAAACAGGCTTCAAGAATTAAGCAATGATTCTGTGTATTCCTGCTACAAAAATCGTAACTCTTAAGACAATAGATGTTAAACTAGGAGGAAAGTCATGATCAAAGAGGTACAAACATAGAAGAGCATATTAACATATTTTTAAAATCTCGCTCCCAAGCATCCACTGTGCCACATTCATTGGACTGCTACTTGCATAGAATCTCTGCTGCCCTGATTGTTCTCCCTGTATGCTCACAGGGCAGAGTTCTCAGTCATTCCAATAATCATCTGGTTTTTCTTTGTCTCTTACCTCTTACTGTTGAGACGTTGCACCCCACTTTTGGATTGCATCCCCAAATTTGCAAACGTTCTGGAGAACTCAGCATATTGAGGTAGTCATGTACATGTTTACTTATAACAAAATAGGATTCATACGCTGACCAAGATGAGACCGTAATAACAAGCTGTAGAACACCAGTGTGGGTTGGCTAGTAACGGCCAGTTCAACAAAGACACTAAAGTTCAAAGACCCAAATGAGTAGACACAGAGGTCACACAAACCCCAGGTCTGCAGGACAGACAAGTCATGCAAATGAGGAAGTAGGCCGAGCCTATTACAAAGGGAGCAGTGGGCCTGTGGAACCGCGGGGGCCTGTGTTTCGTCTCAGGGAGAGGGTCTCTACCCAGCCCTAGCTAAGTGCCTGTGAGAACAGAGACTCTTTATTCTGTGGTTTCTCCAGTTGTTGAAGAGTAGCCAAAAATCTAGGTTGCATGTGAAAATCTCATGACTTATAAAGTAATAGCAATTAAACATTTCAAAAATGTTGTGCAAATTTGACAAAGCATGTCTCAAGCTGCCTAGGTCTCCAAGTCACTGTTTGTAATCTCTATCCTAATTGGACATTTTACATTGGCACAATATATGTTATGTGCTCAAATTCAGTCATAGGTCGCTCTTTTAATTTTTTTAAGTTTTTTGCCATAGGGTGGCAGGTCCTGAGACTTTGTCCTGCACAGAGATGGAGACAGACAGTGATAAGGAAGGTGAGAAATTATTCCTGGGGGATGGTCACACCACAATCCTTTCTCCTCAATTCTCCTCCATGGATTTTGAGCACACACACAGAGGCACCTGGCGTGATTCTCAAGCCACCATGTCTGGGACTTGAACCGTGAATGGCCATGTGGGAGTCCAGCACCTCAATCACCATGCCACCTGCTAGCCCTTATTCAATAGTATTTTTCATGTTGATCTTCAGTATTGTTTTTCATTATTATATACTTATTGGGTAACACTATTAAATTTACCAGCCCCTCAAACTAATGGATCAGTAATTAAAGAAAGTTTATTGTCAGAAGGATCAATTTTACAGTGACATGGAGATACGAAGTGAGGGTTCCAATATCGTTCAAAGTCAAAAGAATCAAATAGACAGAAAGCGAAGCATGAAACATGCAAACAGTAGGTCTATTAATCCCAGCATCAGCAATTTAGTTCCAGCAAAACATCATCCATCACACTGATGTTTTCATTTTGAACTCTAACGGTTTTGTAGTTTGTTTGTTTTTAAGTCGTAGTTTTGTTTGGGTTTTAAAGTAATTTAAGAATGATATGTATAGGAAATTTATACCTAGTTCTATATTTGTTCATTTTGAAATAACATAATAAAAATAATGCAGATCAAGAGTAGGAGTTTATGGAAAAGAATATTTTTCCTTAAAAGATACCTAAACATTACTCAAGCTCGAGAAATCTATTATAAAGAATGAGTGGCAAGTTCTTATGTCTACACTTTCTGTCCCAGACTGTAAGGTCACAGAGCCTCCTGAGGCTGGTGTTGGGGTGACAGACAACTAATGAGAGACAAGCAGACATCCAGGATGAGTAGGATATTTGTGAACCAG
>NW_006201797.1:108979-128994 GCF_000334495.1 Tupaia belangeri chinensis | reverse complement strand
CTTTCTCTGTCCTTTTCTGGTTAAAAAAAAAAAAAAAAAAAAAGAGTGAATAAATAAAAAACAAAATGATTCTTTAAAAAAAAAAAATCAAATTTCTACTCATTATATTAGGTCTGAGGGCCGTGGCTGTGAGGAGGGAGTCCCAACTCCTCCTGAAAGAGGAAATGTGGAGGAACAGAGCCTGATTTTTCTATTGATGCCTCGAAGAAACCTCCCAGGGTACTCCATTATTTAGGATCTCTTCTCTTCCAGATGTAAAGCAACATAGCCCTACACTACATCTCTAATTTCTCTCTTCCAAGAAGCCTGCACTATCACGCTCTTCTGCCTGTGTTTGCTGGATGTACCATTCTCTACCTCGGCCCGTTGAAATGCTACTAGGACTTAAACTCAAATACCATTTCATTGAAAAATCTAACTTTGGGGGACCAGTAGGTAGCGTGGTGGTTAAGGCGCTAGACTCCCACATGGTTGACAATGGTTCAAGTCCTGCACCTGGTGGCTTGCTTTCTCACTTTCTCCCTCTCTCTCTGTGTGTCTCTCTCTCTGGTCAAAATAAACGAATGACTAAATAAAATAAAATAAATAATTATCTTTTTTAAAAAAAGAAAAGTCTGCTAACTTTTTGAAATTATTCTTTCTTTTGGGTTTCCACATCTTGTCTTGTATTTTGACATTTATATCCTGTTTTGAGATACCGGTTCTTGAGTTCTTGTCTTGTCCACACTCGACTCCAAGGACATTTAGGGCATCGTGTGCCGTGTCCAGCCGCTGGCTGTACACAAGACCTTTTAAATTTTGAATCGGTGAGAAAACACCTGCTCCATCTAGTGGTAAAACTGAAAAACTGCATGCCATTTTTGGTTAATTGGCCCAACCTTTTTGGTACTAGGGACCAGTTTCATGAAGGCAGTTTTTCCATAGATCATGAGGTTGGGGGCGTGGGGCAGAGGGAATGGTTTTTCAGGACGATTCAAGCTCATTACCTTTATTGTGTACTTTATTTTTATTACATTGTAATATATAATGAAAAAGTATACAACTCACAGTATTTGCAGCTGCTCCCCTATGCTAGCATCCCCACTTGAACTCCACCGCAGATCATCAGGCCTTGGATTCTCATAAGAAGTGCACAAGATCCTCCCGCACAGGCACAGTTCACATAGGGTTTGTGCTTCTATGAGAATCTAATGGCTCTGCTGACCTGACAGGAGGCAGAGCTCAGGTGGTAATGCAAGTGATGGGGAGTGGCTGTAAATACAGATGACGCTTCCCTCACTAGCCCACTCTCAGCTCCTGCTGTGTGGCCCGGTTCCAAACAGGCCACTGAGTAGTGGCCTGGGAGGTTGGGGACCCCTGCTTTATACAATACAGTTTGATGTAAAACTAGAAGTGATAAACAAACAAACGGAGTAGCTCACTGATGCAGACTGCTTCTATCTTAATCTATTTGGAGGAAAGCACTGTGTTCCTTTTAAACCGGACATAAATCCTTTTTCTAGCATGTTTGATGCTACAAGATACCTTGTTCAAGACATTTTTCTAGATTATAAAAAGATATAATCATTAAGATTCTCGTAAAAGTTTTCTTTTGCATCGAGCTTAGACAAGTTTTTGTTGTCATTGATTTCTGTCTGAAGACTAAAGGAAGATATTCTCAGACTCTTCCATTTTGGCAAACTCATGTTGATGGGATATGTGAACTAAAGGATTGTCTATGAGATGTCACAGCACAATTGTAACTATTAATCAGTCAAGAACAATTCCAGAACATTTAAGTTTAACACTATGAAATGTAGGGGTTTTGTTGTTGTTGTTGTTTTGTTTTGTTTTTTAAGTTCCCAAGTTTTATTCAAGAACTCATACAAAATATTCTGGATAAATGAATTTTAATCCTCATCTTCCTCTTCTTCATCCTGGTTAATCTGGAAGTAACGTAATTCATAACTCTTTGCTGTTAGCAACTATGTGCAACCAATCACAGATTACTCTTCTTCAAATGTTTTTTGGTGAGATATTTCAAATACCTTCTGGAGAAAGGCACCTCGGAAGTTTTGGTGATCTTGCTGTTGTTCCTTTCAATGGTTATAGCCTCTCCACTGAGATTCCCAGTTTTTCCATTCGCTTTGATTCTCTCTTGGCGAAACTGCTCAAAATTGGCAGCATCCACGATTCCATCTTCTACAAGATGGGTGCAGTCAAGGCGAAACTTCCGAACCTGCATCTTTCCCCCCCCCCCTTCGCCACAAGCTTTTTCATGGGCACCATGGTGGCAGAGGAGGCAGAAAGGGGGAAATGTAGGTTTTTATAAGCTTTTTTTAAAATAGATTTTTGCTATAAGATGTGTACACTCACTGGAGAGTGAGAGGGCGATGGAGAGAAAGTGAGAAATCAGCCCCTAGAGGGATGGCCATGCTACAGTTCCTTCTCCTCCACTTTCTTCTTGGGATTTTGGGTACTCATGCATACACGCCTGGCATGAGTTTCAAGCCACTGAGTCTGAGACTCGAACTACAAACGGCCATGTGAGAGTCCAGCACCTTGACTGCTATACCATCTGCTGCCCCCAGAAGTTTTTAAAGCAGTATTCCTAGTAGTTAGGGCCCACTACCTCGTGATCTTACCTGAAAGAGTCTCAAGCATTGGTTGCTTTCCTGTTGCACTTTCTTCTTGATCTCCATCAGGTTCAAAAGGATTTCAGGAGAGTCCAGCTCTTACCAGCAATGGTGTCCACTCTGTTTAGTAACAGAATAGAGACTCTACTTTAGTATTTGGTATCTGCTATGGTTTGAGTGTGGCCTCCCAAGTTTGCTTGTTAAGAACTTCAGCCTACTCCAGTAGTGTTGAGAGGTTGGGTCCTTTAAAATGTGATTAAGTCAAGGGGTTCTCCCCTAAAGAATGGGTTAATATTGCTACCACAAGCCCAGGTTCCTAAAAAAAGATGAGTTTGGCCCATTTCCTCTCTGTCTCACATGGCTTGCTTTCCCTTCTGCCTTTCCACCATGGGCTGGTGCTCAAGAGGTGCCAGCACCTTGATATTGAACCTCCAGTCTCCAAAACCATGAGAAATAAAATTTTTTGCTTTGTAAATTACCTAGTCTGTGGCAATCTGTTACAGCAGCAGAAAATGGACTACGACAGTATCGTCTTTTTAAAGTTGCTTCCTGGGAAGACAAGATAGCTGACTAGATGCGCACAGCATGGCTTTTCTCTAGATAGAAAGGCCCAAAATGCTGAGTAAATGCCTACACTTATGAGCAGAGGAGTGAGGTGGAACTAAGGAAATTCAAAAAGAGACTATGGGAAGTTTCTGGACTACGGAATCTCAGGTTAGAGGTGTAAAGAGGGAATCAGTTCTCAGAACTCAGTGGCATTCTGAAGCCCCACTACCACCACCACAGGGGAGAAGGCAAGAGGAATACTCCTCAAAAACTCTAATTTCATAACTGGATCCACGTGGGAAAGGTCCTGGGATTACATCTCAGGACATCCCTCAGCACACTGGGTGTACGTGCACGAGCCTGTGGCCAGGGCTGAATGGAACTAAGGATGCATTGTAGCATGAGGACCTCGTTCGGGGTGTTGTCTGTCTGTCTGTCTCTCTCTCTCTCTCTCATGGAAGAAATGAATAGGTGGACTTTGAAAAAAATCATGTCAATGGGCCAACATCATCCAGCAATAACATCCTACTCCTGATTGAGGAATAAGATAGATGATGGAGTTGTGTGGGTAGAAAACCAGGTGGCTGGCATAGGGGCAGAGCAGGCTGCTAGAGCCTTTAATGGAGAAAGTGGACAGCATGCAAGAGTAGGTGGGCAGTGAAAGCAGAGAGATGGAAATTTGAAGAAAGGAATCTAGATATCAAAAACGCCATAACGAAAATAAACATTTTTGTTTGTTTGTTTGGAGAGCTTTTGCTATAGGGCACGTGTGCTTGCCAGGAAGAGAGAGACAGAGAGATAGAAAGTGAGAAATCACCCCCCCAGGGGGGGTGGCCATGCCACAATCCCTTCTCCTCCATTCTCCTCACAGGATCTTGGGCATGCATGCACACGCACCTGGTGTGAGTTTTAGGCCATGAGGTCTGGGACTCGAACCATGGTTGACTACATGGGAGTCCAGTGAGGTAGCCATTATGCCAGCTGCTGGTCCCATGAAGAACATTTTGATGGGCTTATAAGTATACTGGGCAGGGCTGAGAAAGCAATCTCTGAACTTGAAGCTATCTCAATAGAAACTTTCAAAAACAGAAAAGCAAATAAAACAATGAATTAAAAACAAACAAAAAGAGCCCCAGAATACCCATGGTCTGGGGGTCAGTTATAAAGGTATAACTATGTGTAATGGGGATACTAGTGGGAGGAGAGAGAAAAGAACAGAAGAAATAATTGACAAAATAATAACTGAGAATTTTAATGTCACAAAGTAAACCACAGGTCCAGGAAGCTCGGGGAACACAAAGCAGGATAAATATGTTTAAAAAAACTATAGCTAGGGTCAGCTTGGGGCATGGAAGTTAAGGCTGCTGTGTTCCACATAGCCAACTGCACAGTAGAGTCCTGGACCCAGCAGCTTGGAAAACATGCTGGGCATGTGTGTATGCATGTCAAAAATTCTGAAAACAAAAAAGGGAGAGATGGAAGAGAAGAAATTGTGGCATGACCATGTCCGTGGGAGTGTGCTTTCTCCTATTTTTCTATGTCTCTCTTTGCCGGGGTCTAGCCTCAGCAGTGGTTGAGACTCGTACACAGGAAGGCGACACAGGTGAACAGGGACAAAAATTAGACTAAGACCTCAATGCCTCTTAGCATGTTCTCAGCTGGCCACAGCCAGAGCCAGCTCCAGACCGGAGCGCAGTGGCTATTAAAACATACGTATTTATTGAGGGATGTTTAGGAAGTAAGGGGGGTGAGGGGTAGTAAAAAATTTACTCTAAGGAACAGGATACACAAAGCATAGAAAGAATAATTATAAAACATGCTGTTTGTCTTGTCAGATCAGGTAAAATCAGTCACAGTTCTCAGGATGAGGAAGTCCATTTGTCTGTTGTATTTTCTTCTTAGATCTTGATTACTAGGAAGGGTCTTTTGAAGAGGGGGCTTGCAGGAAGCTTGATAACTTCAGTCCCAGGCCAGCTTGATAACTTCAGTCCCGGGCCAGGGCGGCAGCATTGCTGGTTACAAAGGCCTAGATAGAAATCTTGTCTTGTTAAGTAAAGACACAGTTAATACATGGACTATCTATATATTACAACTAAAGAGGGTGAGCCTATTACCCATATGGGAAAGGAAAAAGATCTTGTAGCTCAGGAGACAACACAGGATGTTTTATTAGCAGTTTTTCATAATCAACAGCACATAGATGAGAAACTGTTTGTAGTTAAAAACTACCTGTTGCTTTAGATAAGAGCTCCCAGCTAAGATAGTTAATCTTTCTCTGGAGCCTTCAGGTTTGTTCACCCTATTGTCGCTAGTCAGGCTTTTCCTTTCTTTATAAACCCATGGGTATTTTATTTGCTGAGTCTTTTGTTTTATCTCGGAGTCCCTGTTATGTGGTGAATGTACTGACTTGTCCTAGCATGAGTTAACTTTGGCCTGCAGTTTAACAAGGGGTGTTTACATAAAACAAGCCTTAAACTAACTTAGTCTACATATGCTTCTAATGCTAATTTGGCTTATACTAACTTAACCTATATGTTAATTTTGGCTTAAAACAGACAGGTGGGGGAGTCTCAAACTTCCTGGTCCTCCAGTGCCATCTTAGGAAACCACATTCCTACAAGATCACTAATTGACTTTATTTAATGGTTGGGGGTGATATTTTACCCTTGCAGGGTACCGTAATAACAGTAAAGCTCACGACAGAGAAACTGAGTGCAGGCCAGTACAGCAACAAAATGGGGGGCTCATAAACTGCGGCCTTGCCTAGCAGTTTCTTCCCAGTCCAGGCCTTGCCTTAGACATGGGAGGCAGCCTCTTTATCAGCTTGTGTTGTCTGCATGGCCCTGTCATCTCTTCAGCAAGCGCATGCACTCTCTGGTGAGTAAAGAAAACAAACTAACCAAAACAAAACAAAAAATGAAGTTATATTTTTAAACTACAGGAAATCAAAGATAAAGAAAAAAATCATGGAAGAAGCCTGGGGGAGAGAGAGAGGAGTTTACCTATAAAGAAAGACAAGGGTTCTATCTGATTTCTCCTTAGAAATCATGCAAACAAGAAAAGCATAAAGTAAAATAAAGTCTTGCAAGAAAAAACACCATGAACTTGGAAATTTGTACACTGCAAATTAATATGCAAAAGTGAAGAAGGAATACAGACTTTCTCAAACAAAAATTTAAAAAATTTATTGCCAGTACATCTGCCTTACAAGAAATGTTTTTAAAAGTTCTTTAGAGACAGGACCAGCAGTTGGCATAATGGCTATGTCACTGAACTCCCACATAGCCGACCGCGGTTTGAGTCCCAGACATGGTGCCTTAAACTCACATCGGGCACGTGTGCATGCATGCCCAAGATCCTGAGAAGAGAACGGAGGAGAAGGGATTGCGGTGTGGCCATTCCCCCTGGGGGGTGATTTCTTGCTTTCTGTCTCTCTGTCTGTCTCTGTCTGTCTGGCGAATGCACGCCCCCTATAGCAAAAACCTCTCCAAAAAACAAAACAAAACAAAACAAAAAAACTCACATCAGGCGCATGTGTGTACGTATCCAAGATCCTGAGAAGAGAATGGAGGAGAAGGGATTTTGGCATGGCCATCCCCCCTGGGGGGTGATTTCTTGCTTTCTGTCTCTCTCTTTCTCTGTTTTTCTGGAGAACACATGTGACCCATAAGTGAACAATAGAGAGACAGGACGTTAGTGAGAAACAGATAGGGGTTATTAACTGTTGATGATGACATGTATAGTATTCTCAACTGGATTGGTCTGCGAAGTATTTCATGATGGGCAAAGTATTTTTACAAGCAAAACGAGAAATAGCAATTGACTGTTTTATAAAAATAATTAGAATAATAAAAATAATGATTGGGGAAAACAGAAAAGATATGGAATGTTGAAGTGGGGAGATTAATGTCTCTGTACTGACTGACATGCATGGCATTCCCTTTTGAAAAAACAATGTAATACAATGTAAAGTTATATGTAATCCAATGTAATATAAAGAAGATTATAATGATAATAAAAATAAAAATAAAAATTAAATAAAATAAAAAAATAAAAAAATAAAAAAGTTCTTTAGAGATAGGGACCAGCAGGTGTCATAAAAGTTACATTGCTGGACTTCCACGTAATTGACCACGGTTCAAGTCCCAGACCCAGTGGCTTAAAACTCATGCTGTGTGCATGTGTATCCAAAATCCTGAAAGAAGAATGGAGGAGACGGATTGTGGTATGACCATCCCCCCAGCAGGTGGTTTCTTGCTTTCTGTATTCTGTATCTCTCTGTCTCTCCAGCGAGTGCATGCACCTTATAGCAAAAATCTCTCTTCAACAATAAAAAAAAGTTCTTTAGAGAGAAGGAAAATAATGTAGGCTAAGTACTTGGACCTACATAAAGAAAGAATTCTGAAGAGGAATAAGTGAAGACAAAATTAAAACTTTCATTTTTCCTCTTGTTAATTAACTAACAGATAATAGTTTGCATATATACATAGAATTATGTACCTATATGTAAGTGAAATGAATGATATAATGGAATTAGGATTCTTCTGTTATTATCAGATACTCTTAATATCCATGAAGAAATATAGGTTATTTGAAGGTAGGCTTGAATCAGTTGTAAATACATATTTCACACTTGAGATTAGTAGATGGTGTAATGGTTCTGTTGCTGGACTCCCACATGGCTTACTATAGTTTGAATCCTGGCCCAGTGGCTTGAAATTCATGCCGGGCATGTGTGCATGATGCCCAAAATCCTGAGAGTAGAATGGAAGGAAAGGGACTGAGGCCTGGCCATCTGCTCAGGGGGTGATTTCTCACTTTTTCCTCTTTGTCTCTCTGGTGAGTGCATGCTCCCTATAGGAAAAATCTCTCTAAAAAGATGTATATTGTAAACTCTAAGTTAGCCACTAAAAAAATAAAAATATATATATAACTCTCTCACTTTTCTCACTAAGTGCTAAGAAAGAAGAGAAAAAGAAAATATACAAAGTACTCAAAGCCACAAAAAACAGAGGAGTACAAAGCAAAAATCAGAACAAAGAAGAAGGGCAACAAATAGAACACAGTAGCAAATATGGTAGATATTAATCCAGCTCTCTCAATACTTATTCTCAATACCTATGGTCTCGATGCACTAATTAGAGACAGATACTGGCTCAGCTGTGATTGTGTGCACTAAGACATTTCTACTCTGTAGGTGGAGGCCACATGGGAGGCCTGGCTTTGAGATCTGGCCTACCCTAAGAAACTGGGTGCATTGGGGTATGCCCATGGTCCCAGGCACATGGGAGGCGGAGGCAGGATGATCACAACAGAGTAAGATCCTGACTTTATTTTCCTTTTAATTTTTAAAATTTTTGATCCTGACTTTCAAAAAACAAAAGAATTTGTCAGAGTGGGTCAAAAATGATAGAGTCTAACAATTTTTAAAAATAATTATTTATTTATTTAATTCCATTTATTATTATTATTTAATTTTTTGAGGGGTTTTTGCTATAGGGAGCGTGCACTCGCCAGAAAGACAGAGAGAGTCAGAGAGACAGAAAGTGAGAAATCACCCCCAGGGGGGATGGCCAAGCCCCAATCCCTTCTCCCCCATTCTCCTCTCAGGATCTTGGGCACGTACACACACATGGCTGGCGTGAGTTTAAGCCACTGGGTTCAGGACTTGAACTGCGGTCGATTACATGGGAGTCCAGTGACATAGACATTACGCTAACTGCTGGTCCCATTATTATTTAATTTTGACCAGACAAAGACAGAGAGAGAGAAAGGGAAATCAAGAAAGCCTCCAGGTCCAGGACTTGAACTGCGGTTGGCCATGTCGGAATCCAGCGCCCTCCAACACCATGCCACCTGCCAGCCCCCTGTTGTCTGTAACAGTTAAATGTTGTCTACAAGAAAAACACTTTAAATATTAAGACACATACAGATAGGAGGTAAACGAAGAAAAACTGGCAAAAGGAATGAAAAGAAAACAGTAGTAAATAATGACTGAGCATTTCAGAAAGAACAGATGTCAAAGAAAGAAAATCAAAGAAGAATAAAGAAGGGTATTACATAATGATGAACAGGTCAATTCTCTAAGAAGACAGACCAGTTCCTACTGTGTATGTGCTTCATGACAGAACGTTAAACCATGTGAACTACAAACTTACGGAATTTCAAAGAGAAATAAAGAATCCACTATTGCCGATGGAGACTTCAACACCCCATCTATCAGAAACATCCAGATCTAAGAGGCACAAAGTAAGGACACAGCTGAATTCCATAGCATCAATCGACCGGACGCAGTGGACGTCTACAGAACAGCCGACCCCAGCACAGCAGAACACATTCTTCTCAAGCTCCCACAGACCACTCGCCAAGACACACCACGCTATGGAGCCAGAAAACACACCTCACACATTTAAAAGAAGAGAAATCATGAAATGCATGCTCTCAGATGACAATAGAGTTAAACTAAAAATCAAAAAGAGAAAGATAGCTGGAAAATCCCCAATAACTGAGTACTAAACAATATACTTCTAAATAACGCATGGGTCAAAGGAGAAATCCAGAAAAAGTGAAAAATGCTTTGTGGCCAGCTGGTGCAGTAGTGGTAATGTAACGTGCTGCAACACTTGATCCATAGAAGAAAGTCCTGGCTCACATGCCAAGGCCCATGTGTGCACAGTGGGCACGTGGGTGCCTGCCTGTGGTCTGGGCGGGCTGAGGGTAGGGGTGGGTTGTGGCCTGAAGATCTTGCTGGAGGTGCCTGTCTTTGTCTCTCTCTTTTATGGAAGAAATAAATAAATAAACTTTAAGAAATAAGATTAAAAAATATTTTAAACTAAATACAAATGAAAGTACAACTCACCAAAATGTCTGAGATGTAGAAAAGCAGTGTTTATAGAGTTAAATTTACAGCATGGAATGCGTATATTAGGAAAAAAGAATCTAAAGTCAATAATCTAAGTTTCCACCTCAGAAAACTAGAAAAAGAAGAGCAAATTAATCCAAAGCGAATATAAGAAAAGAAGTAAGAAAAATTAGGACAGAAATCAATAAAATTGAAAACAGGAAATCAAGAGGGAAAAATCAATGAAACCTGAAGTTGGTTCTTTGAAAAGATAAAACTGATAGGCCTTGGAACCAGCAGTTGGCATAATGACTATGTCACTGGACTCCCATGTAGTCAACCACAGTTCGAGTCCCAGACCCAATGGCTGAAACACACGTTGGGCATGCATGCAAGCATACCCAAGATCCCAAGAGGAGAATGGAGGAGAAGGGATTGCGGCATGGCCATACCCCCTGGGGGGAGGGGTGATTTCTCACTTTCTATCTCTCTGTCTTTCTGGAGCGCGCACGCATCCGCGCCCTATAGCAAAGACCTCTCAAAAAAAAAAAATTGATAGGCCTCTATCTAGGCTAAGAAAAAAGAGAGAAGATACAAATTACAAATTTCAGAAATGAAAGAAGACACATCTCATGACCATTAAAAGGATAATCAACAGACCAGTAGGTGGCACAGTGGTTAGGATGCTAGACTCCCGCATGCCCTGACCACTGTTTAAGTCTCAGACCTGGTGGCTTGCTTTCTCACTTTCTCTTTCTTTGTCTCTGTCTCTCTGCTGCTCTCTAGTGAGTGCCTATATTAAATTTTAAAAATAATAATGATAATAAAATTAAATACATAGTTTTCTTTTACTTTTTTCAAGAGAGATTTTTGCTGTAGGGAGTGTGTACTTACCAGAGAAACAAAGAGAGACAGAGAGAGACTTTTAGTCAAAAGTCATAAAATGCTATTTCATCAGTTCAATCTCATGTACTTTATCTTCTGTTGTGTTTCGATCTTCCCGACTAAATTGTAGGATATAATATCCAACTCCAAACTTGTCTCCAGGATTAAGTTGGCCATTTTCTTAGTTTTTGAACTCTTGTTTCCATGTGTTTGTATTTAATTTTCCTAGTATAGTACTCTCTTGAGAACTTCGTGGAGATCTGGTCTGGTGCTGGTAAATTCTTTCAGGTTTTGTTTATCTGAGAATGTTCTTATCTTTCCTCCCCATATGAAGGATAATCTTGCTGGGTACATTATTCTTGGTTGAAATTGCTTTTCCCTTAATACTTTGAATATATTTTCCCATTCTTTCCTCGCTCACATTGTTTTGGATGAGAGGTCTGCTGTTAGCCTGATGGGATATCCTTCATGGGTAACTTGCCATTTTTGTCTTGCTAATCTTAGTATCTTGTCTTTGTCTCAGGTTTTGGTCAATCTGGCTATAATGTATCTTGGAGAAGATTTTCTTGAGTTTATTCTATTTGGGGTCCTTTGTATTTCTTGGGACTGGATCTTTCAGTGTCTCTCTAGGTTTGGAGAGTTTTCTTGCAGGATTTCATGGAATAGATTACCAATGCACTTATGAGTCTTTTTTGCCTCTGGGATACCAATTATCCAGATGTTTGGGTGTTTGATTGTATCTAGTATTTTTCATATATTATCCTCATTTTGGGGGGGCAATTTTCTCATTCTTTGTGGTGGATTTTTCTAGGCCAGCAATTTCTTCTTCTATGTCTATGGTTCTATTTTCTGTATGATTGAATCTGCTTTTAATAATTTCAAGGGAGATTTTGACTTCCTCTTTATAAGCTTCATCTCTAACAGGTCCATTTGATTCTTTTTTAAAGTGTGTAATTCCTCTTTTAGATCTTGCAAGAATTTTCTCACCTCCTGTAACTTGTCAGCTCCTTTCTCCTTTCTTTTCTGCAGTTCATTGTCTCTGTTCTCTTCCATCTCTGTTAGCTTCACCATTACGGATATTCTAAATTCTTTATCAGACATTTCCATTGAACTGTCTGTGGATGAAGAAGAGTTATTATTTCCCTTGAAGGAGAGGTATTTTCTTGCTTTCTCATATTTCTTGGGGTCCTGCAGTGATTTCTAGTCATCTGATGGATGGTGTGTTCCTTCCTAATTCTAGAAGTTCAAGCTGAATGTTCAGGAGCATGCAGAAAGAGGTGATCTGGAAACTCTTTGCTGTTCCATTGTGTAGCAGTTTCAGCAGATATTGAGGAATATGTTAACCCTAATAGTATTTGAATGTTTGGCTATAGTTCCCTTAGATCCATCTAGAAACACAGTAAATGGAGATTGAGGAGCAGAGAGATGAGATAAAAGAAAAAGAAAAGGAACATCATTTCTAATGGTAAGAAACTTGAACCTTCCCACTAAGATCGCAAGCAAAGCAAGGCCGTCTGGTCTCACCATTCCTTTTCTTTCTTTTTTCTTTTGGATAGGTTTTTGCTATAGGGCATGTGTGTGTATCAGAAAGACAGAGAGTACAGAGACAGAAAGCAAGAAATCACCCCTCCAGGGGGGGTGGCCATGCCACTATCCCTTCTCCTCTATTCTCTTCTTGGGATCTTGGGCACTAATGAAAATATGCCCGGTGTGAGTTTAAGCCACCAGATCCAGGATTCCAACCGCAGTCGACTACATGGGAGTCTAGTGACACAGCCATTACACCAACTGCTGGTCCCAAGCATGAAGTCTTTTTAAAAAGTCAGTGTAAGAAAAAAGTAAATACATTCCAAATTTAAAAATAATTTTTAAAAATTTGCTACAAGGTGCATGCATTTGCCAGAGAGAGAAAAGTGATAGTGAGAAAGCCCATCCTGGGAAATGACTACACCATAATCCCTTCTCCTCCATTATCCTCTTGAGATTTTGGGCACACATGCACAAGTGCCTGTTTTATTTTCCAAGTTACTGGGTCTGGGATTCAAACTGCTCAGTCAGCTATGTGGGATCCAGCACCTTAATCACCATGCCACTATCTGGATCCCTTTTATTTGTTTTTATTGCCAGAGGGTGAAGGAGAGAGAAGGAGGAAGAGAAGGAAGGAGGGAGAGAGTCATGCTACAGTCCATTTTCCTCCATTTATCTATCCTGTCAGAATTTTGCACATACACACATGTACACACATATGTCTGGTGAATTTTTCAAGCCACCATGGCTGGGACTTGAACCGCAGTGTGCCATGTGGGATCTGACTCCCCATGCACAACACATAACTGCTGTGCCACATGGCTGACTCAATACCGACTTTAAAAAAAATAAATAAATAATAAAGAAAGAGAAAGAGAAAAAGAAAGAGGAGGAGGGAGAAAGGGAGGGAAGTAAGGAAGGAAACAGAACTGGAGGTGCCTGGGAGGAAGAACTCTAGAATGACAGAAGCATATAGATTTTGGGTCCTTTTAGCCACAGGTGGTAGGGAACTGTGAGTGTTGATTGCTTCATCTAGTCTAATCCTCCCAGGAGCTGCATGCCCTCAGGGGGCCTTGAATTTTTAGTGGAAGAAGCACTGGGCCAGAGGACAGACAGCCCAAGTACTGGTTTAGACTCATTAATCTCCTCACCTTTCCGAATATTTTTCTCCACTGAAGACAAGGAGTGGTCTAGCTTCCCCGAGATACTACCAGATTCTAAAGGAATGACTACGTGCTGAGCTAGACAGTAGTAGAATACTGTAGAAGAGTGAACTTAGAGTGGGGGTTGTAGTTAGGAGTTCTGGAGAACCTGGTCCTCCTGTGAGTGGCTAAGGAATCAAGTGGGAGGAACCAGTTTCTCACTTTGCAGTTACATCCAAAGTCCCAAGCTAAACTTGGTGTTTTACAATTACTTAAAGGAAGGCATCTACATAATGCTCAATGTCAACTTCCTGCTCCCTTCCTCAGGTGAGAGCCCACCTCTCACAGAAACCCGAGAGAGAAAGTACCTCGGATTAGCTGATGCAAACACAGGCCTTTATCAAGACTTCCTTAAAAACAAGGCTTATTTAAAAAGTTAGAAATATAGTTGCATAATACAATTTCCCAAAGATTACAGTAGACTCCAGTTACAAAAATATGAAATATATTCTTAATCAAATTCAGTCAGATTCAAGGATATTCCCATTTACGGATTCATGCAATAAAATAGTAGCTTAATCAAAGATTAATTTAATGCAAATATTTGGCATCCTACCAGAAAAAACCATAAGGCTATTGTCAAATCAGTTAAATTTCTGTTACAAGCATAAGGGTGGCCATCTGCTCTGGTTGGCAAAGAAATCAACATATTTCGAGATGCAAACACATCTAGTCTCCCCCTACAGCTCTCGAAGCAGGCATCCTGACTATAAACAATTTAGAGCTGATAAGCAGTCCTTAAACTGATAACCAATGTCTAAACAAGAAAGAGATATTAGATAATAAATGTTCTATTTATTGCGATTATGAAGGATGAGAATTTCTTAATACTTCGTGTCTTGTTCAGAAAATCTGTATGAAGATCATTAGCATCAATTCAATTCAGCAAACAATTGTGCTCTTGTTAAAACCAACTAATGGGCTTGGAGCTTTGATGCAAATAATGAAAGGGACCTTTACAGAGCTTGCACTTTAGTGTGGGACATGAGTTCATACATATTTGCCCACACAAAACAAAATACTATCCCAGAAGTATGAATCTAATACCACCAGAGCCTTCTTACTCTTGCAGCAGCGATTGGGTAAGGCTTCCTCTTAGATAGCAGTCAAGCTACATTTTGAGAAAAAGTATTTTTAAAAATAACGAAAATAGTTCAAACAAGACTGAGGAATACAATGTGTGTCCTTCATTCAGGAAACAGCAAATGGTTCTGATTGCTAGGGACAATTTTGTAAGATGAAGCTCAAAACGTTGTGTGAAAACAGTTGTGGATGTTATTAAGTTTTTTTTTTTAATTGTTTTTGGTTTTTGTTTTGTTTTGGCCTGGTTTTGACTTCCCCTTGAGAGACCAGCACCCCAATTTTCCATTAGGGAGACTGTGCCTTTTTTTAACTAGTGACTTGAAGGAGCAGATTGTGCAATGCCATTAACACTCTCCAAAGGAGACTGGGTTTCGAGTTATGTCTTTTAAATCTCTTATTTGAGAATGGAGAATAGTACAAAACCTATTTTTTTAAATAAAAATATGTTCAAACACATACAGAAGTAAAAATCAAAACCCAAATGAATCCCCAAAATCTATAGCCATATTAAACAATAATCAAGACATTCATCTTTCTTCATCTCCTGTCCTTGTTGTCTTTTTCTCCCTCTCTCTTCCAGCCCATGTATTTCAGAGTAAATGCTGGACATTCTCTGTTTTTTTTGCTTGTTTGTTTGTTTGTTTGTTTGGGGGGAGAGGTTTTTGCAATAGCCAGAAGGACAGAGAGAGAGAGAGAGAGAGAAAGCGAGAAATCACCCCCCGGGAAGATGGCCACGCCGCAATCCCTTCTCCTTCATTCTCCTCATGGGATCTTGGGCACGCACACACACATGCCTGGCGTGAGTTTAAGCCACCGAGTCCTGACCTCGAACTGTGGTCGACTACATGGGAGTCCAGTGACATAGCCATTATGCCAACTGCTGGTCCCTGGACATTCTGTTTTAACTTCTACATATTTCAGTTTGCATGTCTACAATGTATGACCTTACTATTATTTCAGGTTCTTGCCCTGGGACAGATGCACTTACTGGAGAGAGACAGAGAGAAGGAAAGTGAGTGAAAAATCACGCCCCAGGGGGTATGGCCACACTGCAATCCCTTCTTCTCCTTTCACTGTAGAGTTATCTCCCCTCTTTGGATAGATTTATTCCTAAATGGGTTTGCTTATTTATTTATTTACTTACTTTGGCTTTTGTTAGTGGGACTGCTTTCTTCAATTCTGCCTCAGTCTGTTCATTGTTGGTGTATAAAAAAAGCTGTAGAGGGAATAGCAGAGGATGTAATGGTTATGTCTCTGGACTCCCACGTAGTTGACTGCGGCTTGAATCCCGGGACTGGTGGCTTAAAATTCATGCGGGATGTATATGCATACATGTCCAGGATCCTGAGACGACAATGGAGGACAAAGGGATTGTGGTGTGGTCATCCTCCTTAGGGGGGCAGTGATTTCTCTCTTTCTGTCTAATGAGCGCACTTGCCCTATAGCAAAAATCTCTCTCACACACACAAAAAAGCTGTAGATTTTTGCATATTGGCTTGTATCCTGAAGCTTTACTGAATTCATTTATTGCTTCTAGTAGTTTTACCATAGATTCTTGTGAATTTTCTATGTACATAATCATCTACAAGTACAAACAATTTAACTTCTTTCTTATTTAACGTCCTTTTATTTCACGTTCTTGTGTGATTACGTTGGTTAGGACTTCTAGTACTATGTTGAAAGGAGTGGAAAAACTGGACAACCTTATTTCGTTCCAGTTTTTAGTGGGAAACTTCAAACTTTTCCCCATTCAGTATGATGTTATCTCTGAATTTGTCAGATGACTTTCATTGTATTCAGAAATGTACTTTCTACATTTATTTTGTTGAGAGTCTTAATCATGAAGGGGTATTGTATTTTATCAAATGCTTTTTCTATATCTATTGATAGGATCTTATGGCTTTTATCTTTCCTTTTGTTAATGATGTATTACATTTATTGTTTCGAGTATATTGAACTATCCTTGCATCCTGGGAATAAAGCCTACTTAGACATGGTGTATAATCTTTTTAATGTGCTGTTGGATTCAATTTGCTAGTATCTTGTTGAGGATATTTGCACCTGTATCATCAAGAATATTGGTCTGCAGTTTTTGTTGTTGTTGTTGTTGCTGTTGTTGTGTCCTTGTTTGCTTTTGGTATCAAGATGATGAAGGCTTCACAGAGGGAAAGATTTCCTTCTTTTGGATCTCCAGAAATAATTTGAGGAGAAATGATTTTAAAGTTTTTCATTAGAATTCAGAAGTGAGGTCCTCAGGACCTGGACCTTGTTGGGATGCTACTTATTACTCATTCAATCTCATTACTTACTATTGGTCAATTCAGGCTATTTCTTCCTGGTTTAATCTAGGCATATTGTATGTGACTGGGAATTTGTCCATTTCTTTTAGATTCTCCAATTTCTTGGCATATAAATGTTGATAGTATTCCCTAATGATTTTTTTAAAATTTCTCCAGTAACTATTGTAATATCATCCTTTTCATTTCTGATTTTATTTATCTGGGTCCTTTCTCTATTTTTCTTAGTCTAACTAATGGTTTGTTGACTTTATTTATCTTCTCAAAAAACCAGCTTTTTTATTTTCTGTGTTGTTCTTTTATTCTCTATTTCATTTATTTATGTTCTAGTCTTTATTATTTCTTTTCTTCTAATTCTTTTAGGCATATCTGTGTGTGTGTGTGTGTGTGTGTGTGTGTGCTACATGGTGCTTGCACTGGCTGGAGAGAGACAGAAAGTGAGAAATCACTCTCTAAGCGGGGTTGCCACTTCAATCCCTTCTTCTCTACTTTCCTCTTGGGATTTCAGGCACTCATGCACATATGCCCAGTGTGACTCTCAAGCTACCAGGTCTAGGAGTTGAACTGCCCAGTTGGCCATGTGGGATCCAGTCACCTTAATCTCTGTACCACCTGCTGGCCTGGGGGGAGAGGGTTGTTCTTGCTTTTCTAATTCCTTGACATGCATCATTAAGTTATTTATATTCCGTCTATTTTATTCTTGTGAGCATTAATTGCTATACACTTTTTTTCTAAAGACTGCTTTTGGAGACCAGCAGGTGGGATAGTGGTTAAGGTGCTGGATTTCATTTCGACATGGCCAACTACAGTTTGGGTCCCAGACTTGGTGGCTTGAAATTCACTGGGCATGTGTGCATACATGCTTACACTCAAGACCTTGAGAAAAGAATGGAGGAGAAGGGATTATGGAAAGGTCATTCCCCTAGGGGATGATTTTTGACCTTCTCTTTCTCTCCCTGTCCCTGTGTCTATGGTGAGTACACACACCCTATAGCAAAAAACAAACAAAATCCCCCAGAAAAACTCTTTAAAAAAAAAAACTTTTTATTTAATGCATTCCAAAGATTATAGGGAATTGTTATAAGAAAATTTTCAATTTATTTATTTATTTTTAAAGTGTTTTTTTTTTTCTGTAGTTTGCTCTGTGGTGCATGTGAGAAAAATAAAAAGCATCCCTTTCCTCCCCCCAGGGAAAGTGGCCACACCACAAACCCTTCTCCTCCATATTGGGCATGCATGCACATGTACCTGGAGTGTTTTTCAAGCTACCAGGTCTGGGACCTGAACCACGCAGTTGGTCGTCTGGGATCCAGTTGTTCCAACCACCACACCACTGTCTGGATCTCATTTTTAATTTCCTTATTAGCTTCGAGGTTGTTCAGCAATAAATTGTTTAGTTTCCAAGTATCTGTGTATTTTTGAAGGCTCTCTCTGTTGTTGGTTTAGAGTTTAATCTCATTACAGTCAGAATAGAATCTAGATATGATTTTTATAGCTTTAAATTCATAAAGACTTGTTATGTGCCCGACTATGTGGTCAGTTTTTGAAACTGCTCCTCGTGGGGCTGAGATAAATGTGTATTTTGCGGTTGTCATGTAAAAGGTTTTGTAAATGTCTATCAGATCCATTTGGTTTATGGTACTATTCATCTCTTTTGTTTTATTTTTTTGTCTAGAAGGCTCGTTCAGTGGCGAGAATGATGTGCTGAAATCCCAACAATTAGTGTGCTGCAAGTTTTCTCTTTCTTTAGATTTAGCAGTCTTTGTTTTATTTTATTTTGAAAGAGTTTTGCTATAGGATGTGCGTGTGCTCACCGGAGGAACAGAGAGAGACAAAAAGCAAGGGAGGATAGCCATGCTGCAACCCCTTCTGCTCCATTTTCCCCTTGGGATCTTGGGCATGCATGCACACGTGCTTGGTGTGCATTTTAGGTTGCTGGGTCCAGGACTTGAACCACAGTTGACTACATGAGAGTCCAGTATCATAACCAGTATGCCAATGTGCTGATCCCAGTTTTTGTTTTATAATATGTGTTTGGGTGTTGTGATATTGAGTGCATAAATATCTACAATTGTTCAATCTTCTTGGTGAATTAATCCCTTTAATACTGTATAGCAACTTTCTGTCTTCTTCTGTTTTACGATATCCAGCATCATGACTCCAGCTTTTTTGTTTGTTCATTTCCATTTGCATGAAATGACTTTTTTCAGCCCCTCACTTTCAATTTCTGCATGTCTTTGTAGACAAGGTGTGTTTCTTGTAAGCCACATAAAAAAAGGCTCCTGTTTTGCTATTCATTCTTCCAGTATGTATCTTTTAATCAGGGAAATTAATCCATTAACATGCAACATGATTGCTGACATGTGTGAACTGACTCCAATCATTTTGTTATTTTTCTTTTTTCTTATTATCAGGTCATCAGGAAAGTCATGACATATTTTTCTATGCAAAGTGTGTTATGATTTTCCCACCAAGCCAACAGTATTCCTACTTCCTTTCATTTTCCTGATACAACACTCCCTTAAGTATTTATTTAAGAGTTGGTCTAGTGTTGGTAAATTCTTGCAGTATTCTTTAAATCTGAGAATGTTTATATTTGTCCTTCCAGTTTGAAATATAACTTTGCTGCATATAGTATTCTTGGTAGAAAGTGTTTTTATTTCAGAGGTTTGAAATGTTTTTCCATTTTCTCTCTGCCTGTATGGTTTCTGCTGAGAGGTCTGAGGTTACTCTAATAGGGTATCCTTTATAAGCAACTTGACACTTCTCTCTTGCCATTTAAAAATTATTATTTTTGTCTTTTGCCATTTTGGCAATGATGTGTCTTGGAGAGGTTCTTCTTATGTTGATTCCACTTGGTGTCCTTTGTATATCTTGGATCTGGATGTCTGTATGTCTCCATTTTTTTAAGAGATATTTTTGCTATAGGGCAGGAGACACAGAGAGAGACAGAGAGACAGAAAGCAAGAAATCACGCCCCCCCCCCCCGGGGGGATGGCCCCTCGCCACTCCCCTTCTT
>NW_006201797.1:78767-108935 GCF_000334495.1 Tupaia belangeri chinensis | reverse complement strand
GGTATGGCCATGCTGCAATCCCTTCTCTTCCATTCTCCTCTTGGGATTTTGGGCAAACACACACATACACCCGGTGTGAATTTAAGCTGCCGAGTCTGGGATTCAAACTGTGGTTGACTATGTGGGAGTCCAACGACATAATCATAATGTCATCTGCTGGTCCCATGTATGTCTCTTAATATTTAGAAAGCTTTCAGATAGTATTTGATGAAAAATTTTCTTTGCCTGATCTGTCTCTTTGCCTTTCAGGAATACTCATTATGCAGATATTCAGCTACTTAATGTCTATAATTTCCCATATGGTCTCATTTTTAAGAATTATTTTAACTTTATCTATTTATTTACTTATTTTAATTTGACCAGAGAGGGACAGAGAAAGAGAGAGAAAGAGAGAGAGAAAGCAAACCATCAGGTCTGGGACTTGAACCACAGTTGGCTAGGTGGGAGTCCAATGCCCTTAACCATCACACCACCTGCCTGCTCCTATTGTTCTTATTTTTAATAGTCAATTTTCAGTCTTTTGGAGATTAGGCCCAAATCAGAGGTTTGGTCTTCAAGCTTGGAAATTCTTTCTTCTGCGCATTCTAATCCGTTAATAGTTTCTTTTCCTTCTTTCTTCTTTCTTTTTAGATTTTCCCCATAAGATGCATGTACTAGCTAGAGAGACAGATAGAGACAGAGGAAGGGAAAGTGAGAAATCACCCCCCGGGGGGATCGTTGCACCACAATCACTTCTCCACTCTCGCTGATTATGGGCATGCTTGCACACATGCGTGTTTTCAAGCCGCTGGGTGCTGGCCCCGAATTTAAATTGTAACACTTTACAGAGAAATTTCTATTTCCTGTATTGTATCCTTTATCTTCAGAAGTTCTGTTGGATTCTTTTTTAGGGTGTCTCTTTATAGAGCTTCTTCATGTCTGGAATGATTTTCTCATCTCCTAGACTTGTCTGTTTTGTCTTCCATCTTGTTGAGTTTTGCTATGAATTCTGTTTTTTCCCGCAAAAAAACTTTTTTTACTTTTATTAGAGCTTTTGACAGGTAAGCATTCATAAAATGCCATTATATTCTATTTGCTATACAGGAACCATCTATTTCCAAGCAAGAGACATACGCCACAGTACACAGCCACTTCAATGTGTAAAGGAATTTTGAATTCTTACTGTAAAAAGATTTGGCTAAAATAAATTTTACAATGAAACTGCCAATCTAGTTTAAATAGCTTACAGGGTGGGTTTTCATAAAGAAGAATTTTATTTACTATTATTATTTCTCATTTTGTTGCAGGCCATGTGCATGCGCATGTGCATGAGAGCGAGAGCGAGAGAGAGAGAGAGAGGGAGAAAGTGAAAAAGCAAGCTGTCAGGTCCAGGACTTGAACCACGGTTGCCCACATGGGAGTCCAGCACCTTAACCGCCATGCCGACTGGGCCCATACCAGTAATTCCTAAGACACCGATTTCAGAACAGTTCTGAGAATAAGACTGTAGCATATTAGGTAAAGAGACTGCATCGATGAATAGTAGACTTATATTGTAAATTTAAACGGTATATATTTTTAAAACTGTATATTTAAAACATGACATACAAGTATCTCGGGAGTCACATAATCTATGCTGTTATCAGTTAAGCAAACATGCTTAAGATATAAATAGCTTAGCCTAAATATAAGTTTTACTGAGTTATTTCTTATTTATGGTCATTGACTCAAAGTTCAACTCTTGGCCTAAATATGTTTATACTTTACCTTCTAAAAGATGTCTGCATAGGGCCTCCAGGAAAACCAAACATTTAAGTGCTAAAAAGGACAAAACTTCTTCACATTCAAATAAGTATGTTTTTTTACATAGGTATTTATAACTCCTATAACAGCTTAGACTTAGGGTTAAGTGTTGTCATAGCCCACGAAACTCCACAAGAGATCCTGGGATGTAACCAGTACAGGGATCACTATTTCTTCAAGTGTAGAGAGGATGAAAGAATGACCTGACCAGGTCTAGATCTCAGACATATTTATGAGTCTGATTCCTAGTCTACAGACATACTTATAACTCAGAGTTAAGTATCTTAATGCTTATTCTAGGTATTTTTAAAAGAAACGGATTGAATACAGAAATTAGATGTTTATAAAGACTGTGCTTCCAGCAACAACGCCTAGAACAAAGTAGTACTGACCATCAGGGGATTACCTGTGAGTTCACCTCCAAAATCACCCCCGAGTTTGGGAAACAGACCAGGAAGCTGCTACTGCTGTTGCCACCATCACTGGCACCTCGTGAGGATAGCCGTGGAAATAGTTACTCGGCACCAGAACACAGACCTTCAGTACTTGAAAACCACAAGGATGGACTGAACAACGCTGCTGTTGAGAAAGTCTCCACGATCCTGTTTGCAAGAAAGTCACCAAAAAGGGGAGGATAGCTTCAGCTTCATTTTCATGCTCCAAACCTTTATTTTTTTTTTTTAATTGCCAGAGACCACATGCACCTACCAGAGACAGAGAGAGGAAGAGACAAAGTACACCACAATGGGGCATGGTCAAGCCGCACTCCCTTCTCTCCATGTTTACATCCTCACAGGATTTGGAGCACACATGCACAGGAGGCCAGCATGTTTCAAACCGCTGAGATTCAAAGTGAGGTTGACCATGTGGAATCTGACTCCCTTAAACACTAGGTTATGGTACTGGCCCAAATCTTTTTTATTTTTTTTCCTATGAGAGACAGGCAACCCCACCAAGCCCTCAGGCTGTGACCCTCCTCCTGCCTTTCAGTCCGCATCACCGGCATGCACACGCACATGCACACCCAAGTGTTCAAGGAGATCTTAGGTCGTAGACCTGGGACCTTTCTATGTGGGTCCAGCATAGCACTATGTTAATGCCAGTATGTGATTCTCTCTGGTTCTTTCAAGAATAAATCTAGGTGCCAGCAGGTGGCATGGTGGTTGAGGTGCTGGACTCCCACATGGCTGACCACAGTTTGAGACTTAGACCTGGGGGCTTGCTTTCTCACTTTTCCTCTTTCTCTCTTTTGATGTCTGTCTCTGTTCAAAAATAAATAAATAAATAAATACAATTTAATAAATATTTCTTTAAAAAAATAATGAATTTAAGAGATGGAATGTAATTCATATTCAGAACCCAAGCTGTGAGAGGGTCTAGAAAATGTAGATTTTGGTTTTCCAGCCTTGCATACCAGGAGGCTAGAACAGAAATTGAACAAGCCAACTAACATTTGCCCCAGCAAACTTTTTGTATCTTCATTCAAGATACTTGTAAAAATATGGAGAGACCAGAATCACTTGGAATGCCACTAGAAAATGCTCTCCAATTGTATACTATAATATCCAAATAAATTCCCAGGGTCATGGTTGTAATTGGCAGGACTGAGACTTAAATCTCTGTCTGACACGGAGGACCAGAAGTCTATACTGTTTTTCAATTTGATCTATTAAATTCTCTTCAGTGGGCCCAGCAGGTGGTATGGGGGTTAAAGACCTGGACTCTCACATGGTTGACCACAGTTCGAGTCCCAGACCTGACGGCTTGCTTTCTCACTTTCTCTCTCTCCCTCTCTCTCTGGTGAGTGTATATGCCCTATAGCAAATTAAAGAGGAAAAAAAAAAAACACCTAAAATTAAATAATTCTATGAGAATAAATTTTCTTTAGTTGTTTAAATGGCTCAGAATTCACCTTACCACACCTGAATGGCTATGAAAACATTCATATGCTTGCTAAAATCAGGGCATTTGTAATCTAAGATCCTCTCCTGATTTACCCATCACAGTATAAAGGAGATTGGTGTCATTCCTGGAGCGATCCATGATGGTCTGGCAATCCCCATTAATATAACATTATCGTTCCTGATTAAAATCTTATGGTTATGTTGGCTAGAATTAGGGTATTATTTGTTGAGTGATAGAATACTCAAAAAAAGTATGACTTAAACCAACAAGTTTTCCCCCAGTGGCATGCACACACACACACACACACACAGAGAGAGAGAGAGAGAGAGAGATTGAGAGAGAGAGATTGAGAGAGCACTCCCTAATGGGGTGTGGTCATGATACAATCTGTTCTCCCCGTTTTAGGGTTTTGGGTGCAGAAACACATGCCCTCCATGTTTTTCAAGCCCCTGAGTCTGGGACTCAGATTATGCTGTTGGCCATGTGGGATCTAGCAGCCCTAACCATTATGCCATAGGCCAGCCCAAGAAATTACTTTTTCTTGGAAAACACACCCAGTAGTAGTTTAAACTAGTAGGGCACTTTCCCCACAGTCATTGGGTTTCTTGCTCCTTCTGGCTTGTCACATATCATCCTCAGCATGTGGTTTAACCTCAAAGTCCAATGGAGCTGCTTCAGTTCTAGCCATCACATCTGCATTCCAGCCAGCAGGAAGGACATAAACACTTCAAAGTAGCAGTACACAAATCTTTTGATTGCACTCCTCTTGTTAAGTACTTGGTAAGTGGCTCTATTTAACTGCAAGGGAACTATAAAGAAAGCTGGAAAATGTGGCCTTTCCTTCAGATGGCTATTTGCCCAGCTGAAAACTAGGAAATTTATCAAGGAAGGGGAGAAGGCATACTAGTGGTAAACAGCAGTCACTGCAACAGTGACCTCTTCGCACCCTGCATCTTTACTGCAGCTTTTGTACTGTTAAAGTTTAAAATCGCACGCCTCCAGCACCTGGCACAGAGACTGACATTTGCTCACTAAGACAGTCTGACTCCCTTCAACACTAGGTTACGGTGCTGGCCCAAATCTTTTTTATTTTTTTTCCTGTAAGAGAGACAGACCACCCCACCAAGTCCTCAGGCTGTGATCTGTCTCCCACCTGTCAGCCTGCATCACTGGCATGCACACACACACCCAAGTGTTCAAAAAGACCTTAGGTTGTAAACCCGGGACCTTCCTGTGTGGGTCCAGCACAGCATTGTGTTAATGCCAGCATGTGATCCTCTCCGGTTCTTTCAAGAATGAATCTAGATTTCAACTCAATCCTAGATTTCAAACTAGAATTTCAAAAAAGCCACCAGACCAAATCACCACAGTAGGCATAGTGTGAGCAAGGTCTGTAATTACAGTATAATGGCTAATAGGGGAAGCTTTTAAATTAGGACAATCTTGGCTCATCCTGTTACATCTGAACTCAAGTATCTTAACCTAAAAAACTGAATTTTAGAACTGCTAAAAATAAGGAAATGAGAATATATGGAAACTGGGACCAGTGGATGGTGTAGTGGTTAGGGTGCTAGACATTCCCACATGGCCAACCATGGTTCAAGTCCTGGGCCTGGAGGCTTGCTTTCTCACTTTCTGTCTCTCTCTGGTCAAATTAAAATAAATAAATGAATAAATTAAAAAAAAAGGAATATATGAAAACTAACATACAGTTTAGTGTAAAGAAATACTCTACATATAGTAGTGATACCATTCTTTTTTTTTTTTTTTTGAGAGGTTTTTCACCATAGGGCGTGTGCACTCGCCAGACAGAGAGAGACATAGAGACAGAAAGTGAGAAATCACCCCCCAGGGGGGATGGCCACATCGCAATCCCTTCTCCTCCATTCTCCTCTCGGGATCTTGGGCATGCACGCACACGCGCCCGGTGTGAGTTTTAAGCCACAGGGTCCGGGACGTGAACCGCGGTCGACTACGTGGGAGTCCAGAGACATAGCCATTACGCTAACTGCTGGTTCCCATACCATTCTTATGATACATTTATGAAATTATTTTCCAATCTCTCCCAGAATTAAGTACATTTTAGAAATAAAGTATACCTTCAAAGTGGAGTCTTTTTGTTTCATCCTTCCTCACTCATATACTGTTTCAGGACTGGCATACATTATTTTTTAAATTTTAGGTTACATAATATGAATAAATGATTCCACCCGCAAATTTATAACTTTATTTAAAAATTCATTTGTAGCAATCCATATAAGACTATGACTTGGCAAGCTTAAACAAAAAAATGTGGTCTTCTATTACGGTAAAAGGAGCTAAGGCAATCTGCATTTATAATACTTGATAATACTCGATTTTTCAGTTCATAGAAGGTAAGATATTAGTTAATATCAGTAAACTTAATATTTCTCAATATAGGCCTACCATCTCTTTCTCAGTTCTTGGCTGCTCAGCATGCAAATACACATTATTTTCATCAATATATGTTAAATAACAGTGGCCCTACTTAAAAGACTTTTTTTTTTTTTTTTTAAGAGGTTTTTGCCTTAGGACTCGTGTACTCACCAGAGAGACTCAGTGAGAGGGAAAGTAAGAAATCACCCCCCCACACACACACACACACATACACACACACACAGGCCTAACAGCCACATGACAATCCCTTCTCCATTCTTTTCCTGGGATCTCATGCATACATGCACATGTGTCTGGCACTGTTTGAAGCCACTGGGTCTGGGACTCGAACTGGGGTCGACCATGTGGGAGTACAACCAAGTAACCGCTATGCCATCTGCTGGTCCTACAAGGCTGTCTTTCAAAGGTGGGTATAACATTTTATCTATCTCACTACACTATTGAGTACAGTGACCTCTTCTGGTTGCCACCCAAACAGCAGGTTCCTATTATTTCTAGGCTGTAAAATTCATTTTCACATGCTCCAAGATTTTGACTTTTCCCCTGGCTTTAAAGAATAAAACTAAGTAATTGGCTTTAGGGTGGGCCCTTGACTTTGTCTCCTGGGACTAAGAAAGTGTGTGTGTGTGTTATTGTCTAATGAGATGTTCTGGGAAAGATTTTTGTCATATAAAATGAGAGGCCACCTGGTGGCATAGAAGTAACACACAATGCTGTGATGCTGAACCTATCTTGGAAGATCCTGGGTTTGCATTTCAGAACCTCCCTATGTTTGTCATGTTTTTGCACATCTGTCTCTCTCTCTTAGGGAATGAAACAAGCAAAAAAAGGCAATGAGAAATAACCTCTATCCTGCTCGTGGTATGTGAGCTGTGGCAGCCACTTTGTGGCCATAAGGCAATAAACACAAAAAAGTAAAGCTTAAGATGATAGAACAGAAATAGAATCTGGTTCTTGTAAACAGTGAGTTACAGAATGAACACTTGAACCTCCTATCTCCAATTTCTTAAAACGGAAAATAGGGTCCTTAAGGTTTAAGAAAGCTTCACCAGTGTCCTTTACCACAATGCTCCCACTCAGCCCTCTCACCAAACCAGCACCATTTCGCAAGAGTTTTCCTGGGAAACCATTAATCACCTTACAGTTCGAATCTCCTTGACTTATTATTCTCATTCCCTAATCCTAAAAAAAAAAACCTTTAAAGGATACCCATTTTTCTTCAGTTAATAATGCAAAAAACAAAACAAAACAAAAAACACACACAAAAAAGCCCCAAAACGCTGAATTGATGTGATTAAGTCCCAGGACCATTCTTTCGGGATGGACTAACTGGCTGGTATCAATGCTTATAAAAGTTTTGCATTTGATGGAACATATGTTGAGAAATAAAGTTTATCTTTATCTTTTAATCCCATTTTTAATGAATTTTTTGAAGTCTTGTGTGTGTACATATATAAGACAGCAGACAATTTTATTATTCAAAATGAGTTGCAGTAAATGACCAAGATCTGTGTACTCTTCTGGAGTAGTAGCAGAGCAGATGAGAAGAACTGTTCTGCCTTGTGCTGACTTTTATCCACTTCCCCAAATTTCATGAGCTCAAAGGAAGAACGGTAGCAGGGGTGGGGGGAGTTGTTAACCAAAATGGCATATTACCTATAAAAATTATATCCCATAAATCACTTAAGATCCAGTCAGTTTAATATAAAATGTTTTTAATTGTTTTTGAAAACATTTAAAAAACAATTTTTGAGCACTTTCAATAAAAAAAGAAAACTGAAATGCTACTGCAATATTCAACTACTGTAGTTTCAGCAGGTACAACAGACAACAAAACACTGGGGAAATCTGACTTTTTTTTTTTGCACTAAATGAAAACATGAAACAGGGCTTGTTTTTGTCATTTATGGTGTAGTAAAGCACATTATAGTACAAGACTATTATATGAACCTCAGATGCACTGCACGAAAAAACACTTTCCTTCTCAGTTCAAAAGTCAGTGCTTATTGCAATCATATGCAACATTATTTACTTCATGAAGTCTTATCATGATAAACAGTATGCAAAATGTTTTAAACATCAAAACAATTAAAATAATCTGAGAAAAGAACATATTCAACAAGAACTAAGCAGAATTAGTAAACATATAAAAGTAAATAACTTGTGGATAACTATGCTTACCTGGTTCACACTGAACCAGTTTTAATACAGCCAAGAAAAAAAAAAAAAAGTGGTTACAGGATTACCTAGTACTGTACAAGATAAGTCAATAACACTCATGCACATTTTGTGATCATGTATTAACATGGTGAAGCAAACTAAACTTAATTCTTCCTGCTGTAATATTCTCATGTAAGAGAATAAGAAATAGAAATATCTCATTGAGATCAATGCACATTGCTACATAAGACAATTTTATCTGTCACTTTGATGACATTTTGTCTTTTCATAATGAAACACATTTAAAAAGTTTAATCTGTGGACTGTATTGGTTGCATTTATCCTAAGAGATGTGCCTACCACAGGTTCAACAAATTTAGTGCAATATATGAACCCCAGAAAGTTTGCTGGACTAATTCAACCAAATTTAAAGAGTTTGCTGCAATACTGTACAAGGGGTTAAAAATCCTCCAGTCTTTATATATTTTTTTTTATCAAAAAAGATTTCCATTATTATTTTTTTTATTAGTAGGAAGCTAATAATGTAAACAAGGGATTAGAATGGCCTCAAAATCTCCTTTTCAGAGTATCTCATATAGAAAGGCTCCCATCATTTGTTACAAGAAATCACACAGTTTCCTTTGGGTATTGCATACTTTGGTGTGCAGTAGTGCTGTGTCTCAATGTACAGTGAAGAAATAACTAGCATCAAGGAAAAAAAAAACCTAACAGATCATTAAATCAAGATAACAGCAAACACACACAAATGCCAATAACTAGGACGTTATCAATATATAAACCTCTGAGCCAACTCTAGCACCATTTATTTATCAAAATATGTTATTACCCTACCTTGCAAATTTATTGAACAATGAACCTTATTAAATTAAACCCTTCATCACATTTGTTAAATATTCATTGATTGTAGTTTTCTGACTGGCTGATGGGTAAATGAAAGCTTAGCTAGGTTCAAGGTAGCACAGCAAATGATTTATCATTAGCATTAAAAACTTAACAGCAATTTAAAAAATCTCTTTTGAAAGTGATCTTGAAAGTCACTTAAATGGAGCTGTTAAACTAGCGAGTACATTTGTGTCAAGGTGAAATTCATAAAACAAAATGGGAGCCATAAAGAGAAACATTTTAAAACAAATCCTGAGTACTTCTTTTGCAATTGTGGTCATCACAATAAATAAATTAAGCATGTAATAAAATGCTCCTCTTCTTCAAGTACTACTGATATCCCCTTTGTTTTACCAGAGATATGAAGATTTGAAGCTTCAGACCTTAGGTGGCAGAAAGGTTTTGTTCAGTTTTTTTACATTATCTCCTTCCCGCTTAGTTTTTTCAAAGAGATTCCATTGATCAAATGGTCTTACTAGATTCAGGAAAAGGGAAGGAGTCAGTCACTAGAGAAGGAAATAAATGGATTACTAAGGAATATTATAATGAAAAGAATTCCAAAAGAAATCTTAGGTAAAATTTCAACATGTACATGCAGCCATTGTGATAAAACTAAGAAAATGCTTAGATTTTTCCTTCTTATTCCCCTATCTCAAATACAAAGCAATAAAATACCACATTTTTCTAACATGCTTGTATTTACCTACTGTTACAATGTCTGACCTACTTGTTTCGCACGTGTGTGCCTGTTCACGTGTGCTAGCTCCACGTTAAAACCAACACCTTAAGGTAAAACTCATCCAAGGTCACAAATATAAATGGCTACTAGTTTGTCATCTTAAAATTTTTAGTGCAGCTTTTGCTTTCCTTAAATTAAAACTTAACTTTCCCATTATTTTCTCCTATTTAAGCCCTTCATTGTGGGTGTAAATGGTACTTAAGCCCCAGAAAGTCCTACAGAGATTTTTCATCCTACAGTAGCTCTATGCTTCAAGCCTAAATATTTATAATAACCTGAATATTATCCCTGTTTCAAGGAAGACCTTCTTGTCTACAATTCACCTTATCTATGATTTCATGTCTAAAAGTTAATGCCAACAAACAAAATAACCTATACCTAAAATCAATGGTTTCTTCTAAATTCTGTGCAGATCAACTGATGAATTAAAACGAACGTATACAAAATAAATTACCTAGACTGCTCTTGTAAAAGCTGGATAGTCAATTGTTTACTAGCAAACAATGTGATTAAATGGGGAACATTGTGAAATTTAAAACCTAATACTTGTTCTACAGCCTACTGTCTTCTGAAACTTGTTAAGAACTGAGGCAAATCTAACCATTTCCTACCGAAGAAGAAACCACTTCTGCAGCAAACGCTTTTAAAATGTCACAATTAATAGTAAGTGTTTCTGCTGCGGGAGGCACTTCCATTAAGACAAATACAATACATATGTCTTTAGATACAGTGTGCTACATATTATAAAACACAATTCAACCCAACATTTCAACAGTAGGATGGTCCTTGCTTTCTATCCACTCAAAACCTGATGAAGACATTGAGTTCATGGATTCATTGCAAATTTGTTGAAATAATGGGTCATTCTTTAATTCTTCCAGTGTAGCTTCATCGTCCTGTCCCTGCTGACGACCTGGATCAAACAGTAGATTGGGGTCTAAGGTGTTCAAATCATTGATGCTGCCTGAGAGCTCAGAAGACAACCTGATGTCACTAGAGAAATCAGATGCAGTAGTAGTGAGATCAGGTGCCACCTGACCTACCAGCTGCTGGTTGGTCTGCAAGCTGTCTCCACTCAACAGGTCTTTAACAGTACTATTGAAATCTAATTGCTGCTCTCCAATTTCTGATTGTGCTTGATTATCTCCAGGAGAAAAATTGATCTGATCGGTGCTATTACTTTTGGTGAGGTAAGATGGTGTTTGGAATTCATACACAGACGTGCTGGAATCGATCATATTCTGTGGGTTGGCACTAGGAAAAACAGTGGAGGTTTCTAAAATCTGAGTGAGATTCATCCGGGCTGTGTAATTGGAAGGCAGGTTGTTCATTCCCAAGCCTCTCACCGCATCATCATTGTCGGAATCCAGCTTACTCAACAACACGTTGGTTATTTTTTTGCTGTTTGTTTGCTTCTGAAGAGCGTTCGGGAAGGCTGTCTGCATCATGACTGTCAAGGGGACGGACTGACTTCTTTGAGCTATGTTGTTGGCACACGCGTCTGTGTGAACATTTGTGAAAACATGAACTTCAGGGGTTACTGGACTTCCAAAGGGGGTCACATTAGACCGTGGGATATTAGACACTGGGTAGAGGGTGCTTCCACTAAGATTGCGTTGGCGATGAACAGCAGGGCTCACACTCCGGCATCTGAAGTTGCTGCTGGCAGACGAGTTAGTTCCTTTATTATCGAGAGGGGCGGGGACTGCAAAACCTTCTTGCTTGTTGGTATTATTTACGGTGGCACCTTGATGTTGCACAGGGGAGACAGGAGTCAAACGGCCAAAATGAGTGTCATGATGTCTGGGTTGAGACTGGTAAGACTGTCCAGGCACAGCAAAAGCATGAGGTTTCCTGAAACGGTCTTCCACTAGTTCCTGATAGCTTGGGAGAATGCCATGGCCAGAGACTGATGAATTACCGACCCCGCTATACCCATTATTCATCCATTCAAGCTTGGTTTTGTCAGGGTGTGTGGCCATGGGTCTTTGCATCGGTTTCACAGGACTACTTGAGACAATGCTGGCATCGTGATATGCCATACTGGAGCTTATTGGGGTGAACGCAAATGGATTCCTGCATTCAACAGGGCTGGGGGGGACGCTACTGCTGCAGTTAGAATGTGGAGTACCGATGGGTGTATGCCGGCTGCTTCCTAAAGCACTATCCACAGGGGTAGTCTGGGCTAGCCTGGAGCAAGGGCTCTCTCGTGACAGACTCTGAGACCCAGCAATCATTTCAGAGGTGGGGGTTGGGGTCGGGGTCGGGGTAGGAGTCGGCGTGGGCGTGGGTGTGGGCGTGTGGATCGGAGTGCCATTGCTATGGATTGGATGATAGAAGTGGGTGCTGGAGGCGTGAGACGACATTGGAGCTCCTGGAGTTACTGACTGACTCTGAAGGGGCATTCCTAAACAGGTGCTGTAAGAGTGCGAACTGTTCATGGACATCTGCTGCTCCATAAGCACCAGCTCTTCCACAATACTATCTTGGGTGAGTTCATCATCAAAAGGAAAGTAGCTTTCATTTGTCTGCGAAACAGAGGGCTCGAACTCCTTTAGTTCAGACTGCAGAGGTAACTGATCTGAAGACTGTGCTTGTATTTGATTTAAGGAAGAGTCTTGCATCTGGCTGTGCAGCTGCTGGGTATATGTGTCCTGTGGCATTCCTTCTAATTCCCAAACAACAGATTTCTCTAAGTCATTGATATCAGAGTTCTCCGAAATGGTCACGACACTGATATCTTGCTGCTGTTCACAGCCAGCAGAAATAAACTCAGAATCCTTAGGGACTTGCTGCCAATCATTTGGATTAAAGCTGCCATCCGATTTTGAGTCACTGTCAAGGAGAAAGACGCTCCCTTCAAGTTTTACTTTTATACCTGGAGACGAGGATGGTGGTGTTTGCGGTTCCAAAGCTGAGTCGCCGGCGATCGGAGTAGGAGAATCCGAGGGCTGACTTGCCACTGTGTGGGAATTGGTATTTACTGATACCTTGTTAGGAATCTGAGCACCTGCTGTGGAGCTTTCTGTTTTCCCTGAATGTGGAGCCTTTTGGTCCTTCTTAACACTGCCTGGTTTCTGGCCTTCTAGGGTAACGACGGAAAGCTGATCCACGATTGGTTTCTTTACAGGAGGCACCTGGGACTCTTGCTGTGTAGAAGACAGTCGTTTCCTTGGACTTTTAGTGCATAATTTAGGGTCTTTAGTTATTGAGTCACCATTAGATGGTGAGCTGGTGCTGGTGAAATTTAAGTTCTGAGGAGCAACTGGGAGAGTGACAGTGCTTGGATTATTGCCTGTTGAAGTGCCTGGCAGAACTTCACTGCAGCGACTTTTACACTTGGTCCTCTGGTCACAGACCTTAGCTGCTTTTATTTCAGTGACACCTTCACTTGAAGACTTCTGCACTACTCCATCTGAATTACTTTTCTGCCCTGAAGGAGCACTAGGTGTTGTTTGGGGAGCTTTGGCCCCATCGGGGTTCTCTTGGCACTGGACAGGGTGCTCATCTGAGGACGTTTCGGGTTCCACTTTGACTTCCACAGCAGATGTTCCCCCAGCGCTGCTGCTCCTGGACCCAGGAGACTGGAGCGAAACAACAGAGCCATTCTTGATCTGTGGAATGCTCCTGGATTCCTCTGCTGTTCCCGTAGCACTGTTGACTGAGGCAGAATGTTTAAGAGGGGCATTACCATTGCTGGGTGTGAGGGATATTGTTGTCATTTTCACCACATTCAGAGAACTCATGTGTGAAGCGGGAACAACAGCGGTTTTGATGGGACTGCTAGTAAAAAGGACAGTAGTTGGAGAGCGGATGGTGAGCGCACTAGTGTTGGCTGGTTTGGGTAAGATCTGAGGGTAACGGTGCCGGGCAGAACGATCCCCACCAGGACTGGCTGGGACGTTCTGAGGAGTCTTTGGTGCCTGTTTCACAGACTGCATGTGCTGAGTGACCACCTGTACATTAAGGGGAAGAACTTTGCCATCAGAAGAACTCACGGGACTTGGCGAAGTTACCAACTGCCTGGTCCTCTGGACCTGTTACAAGGTAGAAAACAAAAAGATCAGACTTAACAAACAGAGTTTATGAACAATAATTCATGTATCTGTACAGTATTAAGACATATATTGGATGTTAATGTTAAAAAGAAAACAACTCAGTTCCTGTGTCTAAAAGAGAGTTCTTGTAAACCAAATTCTATACAACCAGACGCATTAATAACAAACGCAATCACAATGAAACACGGTTACAAAACACAGTATGTAAGAAAAACATTAAGATTGGTTCTGTTTATTAATAAGACTAAAAACTCCACATGTGTGATGTATATTTGCTGAAGCAATGATTTAAAGAGGTTAGGAAAAAGAGAAGAAATAGGAAAAAGAGAGAAAATCTTGAAGAAACATACAACTATAAACAAATACTAGAATCATTGCCTAACAGGGGCTCATTCCTAAGGGAGACTGTCTTGTAAATGGGTCCACCTTGGACTATAGTAACTAAATTGTGAGTTGTTTAAAGACTGCTATCATGACATTTGTCTCAGCTTCTGCACACTGTTAACAGAGCTCCTATTTTCAAAATTAAACATTGTTGATTTAACTGAAACTGTCATTTGAGTTGACTCATATCTTAGGACATTAATTGAAAACATATTTACAGATGATTATAAATTGGAATTCTTGTATTTAGGCTTTATAAAGAAACTGTGACTGAAAGAGTCCCAGACAAAACTACTGTCTGTAAGTTTCCTCTACAGTGGAGTGTGGCTACCAGGTATTTCATGTTTTGTTATTTTTTTGAAGAGGTTTTTGCTATATGGCACGTGCGCTCACCAGAAACAGAGATGGACAGACAGAAAGCGAGAAATCAACCCCCAGGGGGATGGCCATGCCGCAATCCCTTCTCCTCTTGGGATCTTGGGCACACACGCATACACGCCTGGCGTGAGTTTAAGCCATTGGGTCCGGGACTCGAACTGTGGTCCACTACATGAAGAGTCCAGCGATGTAGCCATTATGCTATCTGCTGGTCCCTCTCCTTAACGATATTAACAGTAACTTGAAGCATCACTTTAGCATGATGCACTCTCATGTTTTTAAATACTTTTGCCCCATAGGGAACATGTGCTTGCCGGGGAGAGAGAAAGAGAAAGAGAAGGAAAGAGGAATCACCCCGAGGGGGAATGTCCATGCCATAATCCCATCTCTTAGGATTTTGGGCATGTATGAACATGCACCTGGCATGATTTTCAAGCACGAAATCTGGGACTTAACCATGGTTGACAATGTGGGAATCCAGTGACTTAACCACCACACCACCTGCTGTCTGTCCCTGGACTCTCATTTTAAAAGCCCCTTCATTATAACCCCAGTTGTGTGAGATAGGAAAGAAGGAAATTAACCTCTACTGGTTATAACAGAAGAAACAAACTCAGTCGCTAAGAGACTTGCCCATGGTCCTGTTTCTATATCTAACAAGCCACAGAGACAGGCCTACATTAAAGTATTACCATTAATACTTTATTGGTAATTAATATTACAGTAGTACACATTACAATTTTGCTGCATGTGACTGTTACAAAGAAAAACATTAAAGCCAAAAAACATGTGCAACTGTATCATCTTGGTTCAGCCATGGATGAACAACTGAAAACGACTCAGTCTTAAATAAAGCTCTGAATGGTTAGGTACATACTTTACATGGCTTGGATCTTTGCATTTTCACTTATGTGCACTTTATAGCTCACTCAGTAATCAACAACATACATCCTGAATGAGAGACAACTGACTGCCTGGGAATCTGTGGTCACAAAACCAGTTTACAACAAGTCTCCATGTTTACTTGCCTCCTCACCTGCCACTTTAAGTGACTAATTTCCTACCACCCCCTAAGGCTAATCACAATGTAATGTTATTACCGGAATGGGACTGGGGACAGCTGCCACAACGATACCAATAGGTTGAGGAGAAAGGATGGCAGGGTTTCCATTAGGAAGGTTAGTCACGCCATTGGTTGTAGCGCCTTCTGATTTTTTTGCTGAGGATTCTCCTGGCAGAGGGGATTGTAGTTTCTGTTCTTGCTGCTTCTTTTGGATTTTCCGTTGCAATTGCTGTTTAGCATCAATAGGAGATGGCAAAGTCTTCACTTGGGGCTGAAAGGAATTACTTTCAGCTGTAGGTATAAAAGCAGAAGGCTGGGTAAGTCCTTTAATTCCTGAAAGTAAGCAGAAAGGAAAGCTAAAATAAATACTCCTCTTTTAGAAAGCAGTTACAGTTTCGTTCCTTTGAATATGTAGCCATCTACTGGACAAAGCAACCAAAACAGCAAGTTTTAAGTCGCAGTTTCTTTCAAAGTGTACATATGAGAATTCCAGTTTATAAACATTTGTAAATATATTTTCAATTGATGTCCTAAAATATGAATCAACTCAAATGACAGTTTCGGTTAAATCAATAATGATAATTTTGAAAATAGGAGCTATGTTATAATGTGCAGAAGCTAAGACAAATACAAGATAGAAGTTTTTAAAGAATTATTTAATTTTACTTATTTTTACTTTTCAATTTGCTATAGGGCATGTGCGTGCCCCAGAGAGAGACAGAGAGAAAGTGAGAAAATAAGCAGCTAGGTTTGGGACTCTAACTGTGCTCAGCCATGTGGAAGTCTAGCGCCTTAACCATCATGCTACCTGGTGGACCACAAGATAACACTTTTTTTCCCCCAGAAGCTTTTGCCTTAGGGCATAGGTGCTCCTGTATGGCAGAGGATGTGGGGAAGGGGGGGATGGGAAGGAAGAGACAGTGAGAGGGAAAGTAAAAAACCATGCCCCAGGGGAATGGCCACATCACAAGCCCTTTTCCTCACTCTCCTCCAGGGATACTGGGTACAATACACACACGCATGCCCAGAGTAAGTTCTTTTTTTTTTTTTTTCTTTTTTCTGAGAGATTTTTCTCAGAAAAAGCTGTAAGGTGTTTGAGCTCGCTGGGGAGACAGAGACAGAAAATGAGAAATCACTCCTCTTGGGGGATGGCCATGTTGAAATCCCTTCTTCCCCATTCTCTCCTTGGGATTTTGGGCATGAACGCACACATGCCCGGTCTGAGTTTTAAGTCACCTGGTCCAAGGCTTGAACTGCAGTTGACTATGTGGGAGTCCAGTGACATAACAATTACGCCATCTTCTGGTTCCCAAGATAGCATTTTAACTGGCAGAGGATACAAGGGCTTACCAAGAGAAAAAGATGGAGTGAGGGAGAAAGGCAGAGCGAGACAGGGAGAGAAGAAAAAGCACTCTCCTATGGGGTGTGGTCAGCGGTGGTCCCTTTTCCTCCATTTCTCCATCCTGTCAGGAACTTGGGCACGTACATACATGACACTGTGTGCTTCCCAAGCTGCTAGGACAAGGGCTTGATCCAAGGTTGGCCATATGGAATCTGGCTTCCAATGCCCTGTACTTTCACCACTATGCTGCCAAGATGGCATTTCTTATATTTTATCAGATGTCAGTAAATTTCCCTTCTCCTTTAATTAAAGAGAAATTCATGCATTTTCATGACTTTTTATTCAGCCCACAAGGGGCACTCAATAAATATCTGCTGACACCACTGCCCATCGTAGAAAAAAATCTGTGCATGGAAAACAAGTTTTAATCCTACCAGAAATTTGTAAAAATAGGTACTACTATTTTAATTGGTACTATACAATTATTTCAGTATAACTTAAAAAAAATCAGAAGCAAATTTTTTTTAGTTAAGATTAACATATTCATTTTTAAAAAAATATTTCATTGGGACCAGCAGTTAGTGTAATGGCTATGTCGCTGGACTCCCATGTAGCTGACTGCGGTTCAAGTCCCAGACCTCGTCACTTAAACTCATGCCGGGTGCATGTGCGTGCGTGCCCAAGATCCCGAGAAGAGAATGGAGGAGAAGGGACTGTGGCGTGGCCATCCCCCATGGGGGTGATTTCTCACTTTCTGCCTCTCTGTCTTTCCAGTGAGCGCATGTGCCCTATAGCAAAACAAAACAAAACAAAACAAAAAAACATTTAACTTTATTTCTTTCTTTAAAATTGACCAGAGGGACAGAGTAAGCAAAACAGAAAGAGAGGGAAAGTGAGAAAGCAAGCTGCCATGTTGAGATTCGAACTGTAGTCAGCCATGTGGGAATCCAGCACCTTTAACCACCATGCCACCTACTGGCCCCAAGGTTAACATATTCTTAACAAGTATCACTGAGAAAAAGTTTTGAAAACAGTAGTAAGATAAACACACAAAAAAGGAATAATAAAAGCAAGATTTAAATTTTAACTTAAGGAAAATGATGAGGTAATACATTTTTTAAAAAGTTTGTTTTACATTTAGGGTGTGGCATCAAGATCATTAAAAATTATCCGTGGTCATTAAAAACAGTGGAGAGAATAGGGGAAGGAAGACACCTTCCTTCCTCCAGTCTGATTTGTTTTTCTTTATTCTAGTTAAAATCAGCAACTGGGTGGGGGTGGGGGGGGCAAAAAAGAGAGCAGATTGTAAGTCCCTCTCACACTCTGACTCCTTAATAAACTCTCATTTTTGACCTCCTTTCTGTCACTTAGGTCATATTTTTTCCTCTTCCTATCCAGTTCCAATTGTCCTGTTTCCTCCCCCCGCCCCCCCGCCCCCGTACTGGCTTTTTAGCCCCTGCAGCTGGGTGAGCCTCTGCCAATGGCATCACACTCCTGCCAGGGTTTTTGGACAGGAGTGAGTTGCAAGCAGCTGACTTACAAAAGGACATTTGTAACACAACCTGTTCTTAATATGGAGACTATATTTATAATTAAAAAATTAACTTTCAAAGGATAACAGTGACTCTCCTACCAAGAGTAGTAAAAAAATACGTAGTACAGGCTGAGAACAAAATTTCAAATAAGATGCTAAAGGTATTCCGAGTAATACAATTGGTAAAGTGCGCAGTATTCTTGGAAGACTGCTTTTAAAAAGGGAAAACACCTGTTTATAGATGTAATTTTTGTAACTTTTATTAAAGCAAAACTCCAAAAATTCCACACGGCTTTGTTTATACTTATATCTTACAAAAATCCAGTCATCCAATTCATTGAACATTTCTTTCAATCAAACTTTGTGAATAACATGAGAAACATGTAAGGAAGAGAGACACTTCTTTACCCTGTGGTACTTTTTTTTTTTTTTAAAGCATTATTTTATTTAACTTTATTCATTTATTTACTTAAATTTTACTGGCGAGGGAGAGAGTGAGAGCGCGCGTGCCTAAGCGAAAACAAGCTGCCAGGTCTGCTCGAACCATGGTAGGCCATGTGGGAAGTCCAGAGCCCTTAATCATGACGCCACCTGCTGGTCCCTATTTTTCTTCTTTTAAGAGAGACTTTTGGTACGTGCACTCGCTGGAGAGACAGAGATGGATAGGAAGTGAGAATTCACCCCCCACAGGGGATGGCCACACTGCAATCCCTTCTCCATTCTCCTCTCATGATCTTGGGCCCACACACACACACCCGGCATGAGTTTCAAGTTGCCCGGTCCAGGACTCGAACTGTAGTCACCTAAGTGGGAGTCCAGCGATATATCCATTATGCCATCTGCTGGTCTCCCCTGTGATGCTTCTCAAGTCCTCACTCTGCTGGAGTGTTTGGGGGCCTGGAGAGGTGGTAAAAAGAACGGAAAATGTGGACAAGTTCATACCATTCTCTTTCTTTCCTTTTTTTCCCACCAGAGGGCACATGGGTTTGCCAGGGAGAGACAGGGAGAAGGAGAAAGTACCCCATAATGGGGGGAATAGTGCCGCAAGCTCTTCGCCATCTCCTTATCTTCTTAGGATTATTAGGCATGCTGCCAGGACTGGGATTTGAACTGCGGTTGGACACAGGGTATCCAGCTCCTTTAACCACAGGGCTGGCTCAGTGTATACCTTTCAAAGCCTCTTTACCAGAAGACAAGAAAATAGTATGATTTTAGGTTACTGGAAAAGTCATGATGCATTTTTGTATACTGCCGGGGGAATTAAATGAGGTAACATACGTGAGCTGTCTAGCTAAATGAGGCTGGTCAAACACACTCCTGTTTGTATGTAAGTTAAACTAATTTAGGTTACATGGTCTAGATCAAAGAGGAAAAATAACTAATTTTTACAATAACTAGTTTTTGTAAGAGACTATCTTGTTGAAATGGGTTCTTAAGTGACCATAAAATGAGGGGACAGGCTCAGCTGCGAAAGTGCAGCCGTAGTGTACAGCTCTGTGATGCCGTAGCCATATGGAAGACTGGTGTCCAGTTCCCCAGTTGACCTGCAAGTGTCGGACACGTGTGCATGTGCCTGTGATCCTGTCTGGTTCTAAGGCTGGAGGAGGACTGCATGAAGGCCTGCTGAGGGTGTCTGCTGTCTTTCTCAATAAACTGTAAAAATAATTGATCACACACACACACACACACACACACGCACACACACACACACAGACACTTAAAGCTTCTGATGAATGTAAACTGAAAGAAAACAGAATCATTATTAAAATGTCCAAGTTAGGGCTAGCAGGTGGCATGGCAGTTAAGGGCACTGGACTCCCACATGGCTGACTACAGTTTGAGTCCTGGATCTGGTGTCTTGCTTTCTCTCTCTCTCTGTCCCTCTCTGGTATAATTAAAATAATAAGTAAATAAAAGTAAAAAAAAATAATTCTAAAAAAAAAAAAAGTTCAGGTTAAGATACAACCCTAACCCCCCAAAAAGCTAAAGAAGGGTAAGGTTAATTAAGATAGCATAATTTTGGCAGGGATAAATGTACCGTAGATTTAAAAATATCTAGATATAACACAACAATCGCCTCTGAAAGTAAGTTTCATATGAATACATTTTTTGTAGAAATTATAATTTTCTAGCATAATAATGCAATTTATTCATTCTAGTATAAGGTATGATTGAAATAAGACTCCAATTTTCATCGGAATTGATACTTTGCACAGGTATTAATTTAGGACGAGTTATTTATTCCAATAATACTTTTAATCTGTAAAATTGTAAAGTCTAAAAATTCCTCTTTGAAAATACTCATTAGAATGTATATTACAAATATCACTCTTGTTATTTTATAGTACTTTTCATACGGTTTACTTTTTGAGACCAGGTTGTCACAGTGTCCAAAGATCATTTTATTTATAAACAACTTCTGGGATAAAAATCACACTAGTAATTTTAAAATTTAATCTATTTTACTTCTAATATTTAATTAATTAATTTAGATACACATATACTTAGAGGGTACCTTTATACACATTCTTTATTAAAGTAGCAATGGAATAATTAATAAAATACCTGGGAACAGTTTCATATTCAAGTAGAGCAATATAAAAAAAATACAGCACTATTATTATTTTTATTATTTTGGGGGCTCAACAAACCCATCTGAATTTAGTGTTAAGTGGAGTAAGGAGAATTTCATACAAATACTAAAAAGATGAAGTTCTTTGGTCAAACTCTTCTTTTGCTACCAACTCTTACTATGGTAGCTTCTCTGTTGGTTTTAGCTTAGCAAGAATGTCCTACCTGCTGGTGCTGCTGCCATTACAGTTAGAGCTGCCATCGACTTGGTTCCTATATAGTGACTTTTTACAAGGAAACGAGCTAATTCCAAGACCGTGTCAAATGGTTGGCTTAATACTTTCTGGGCCCACTCACACACAAGACGGCAAGCAGAAGAGATAACTTCCTCATCAATGTTTTGAAGATGCCCTGAAGGCTCAGCTCCTTCCAACTAAACGAAGGAAAAAGTAAAAGTTAACTTTTAAAATAGAAAGTTCAGAAAAATAAAACTGATGGGCATTCAAGATAGCTCCTACTAATTAAGAGACACAATCTCAATCTGCTGGGTGAAAGCAGTATGAGGTGACAGGTTGGCAAACACATGAAGAGCACTTCAGATAAGAGAGGAACCCTACCAGTGTATAGCAATTAGCAGCATTATGAATAGAACATATAAAATGGTTGCTAAATATATCTGAAGACAACAGAACTTTTGCATCTTTCTAAAAGCCCTTTTCAACATGAATAAAAACAAACTATGTCAGTAGTCATTCTCGCTTCTGGAAAAACTTAGTCTATTATTCTGTGACATACTTATTCCTCTTGAGTATATATAATATACATACACAGCATGGACATACCTACAAATCATTAACTTTAGAACTTCATTTTCCTGCACTGCATGTTGATATAGGTCATAATGTTAACATTTTTCAGATACTGGGATTTATGCTCATTTACTTAGTAAAAGGCACAGTTCTTGATTCCTGTTTTATTCAAATGCAAGGAGGATGTATTTCAGAGATGACATAAAAATTCTACTTCTTAAGAAGAAAAGGCAGCTTCTTACCCCATCTCCAGTTTTATGAAAGTCAAGGTTGGGCAGTGTTGGCATGTGAACAAAAGCTTTTTTTCTTAGTCCACTGTAGCAATATGTAATAAATAGTTAAGGTCTAAAGTACTTTAAATTAAACAAACTACTTATATAAATAGCATCTGTGAAGTAATCACATATAAAATGAGAATAAAAATAACAAAGAGGTAACATCTATTTTCCAAATTCTTCAGTAAGAAAAAAAACTCAATGTTAGAAATTCAGGAACTTTCACCCTTTTGAAACTAGAGAAGTCCTTGTAGAATGTTACATATTACCACCGTCTTAAATGAAATGATTCTCATCTGTTATAAATTTTATGAATAAATGTTCCTAATATGCTGTGCCAGCCACCAGTAACAAACAGGTCAGAAGGAAAGGAATAGCCAGATGGAAACCTGGCACAGGGAAGGGAAACTTTAGCCTAGGGCCCTGGGACAAAAACAACTCTTAGGAGTGTCACAAGGGCTTTAACCTTTTCATTTTCTCTTTTTCCACTAAAACATACAGGATTATCGCTTGTAACATGCCAACAACACATCAAGATATTTCTGTCTGTATTTAGGAGACAAGGTTGGGACATACAAGTGGTTTAAAGAGCACCTGGAACCATTTCACAAAGTGGCTTTCTCATCTCCCCCTTCTCTTCTCTCTTCCATAGTAGCTAAGTTTATGCTTTGAAAAGGCCAAGGGCTAAGCAGGGGGAAAAAGTAATGGAATTTTTCTTTCTTTTTTTTTTTTTTTTAAGGTTTTTGCCATAGGGTGGGTACACTCCCCTGAGAGAGATGGAGAGAGGAAAGTAAGAAATCATTCTCCGGGGATGGATGGCCATGTCAATCTCTTCTCCTCTGGGGATTTTGGGCACACTTGCACAAATGCCCAGTGTGGTTTTCAAGTGGTTGGGTCCAGGGTTCAAACCATGGTTGGCCATGTGGGATACAGCATCTTAACCACCATGCCACCTGCTGGCCTTGAAATGTACTTCTAATATGATACAGAGACCCTCTATTTTATAATCCTCTTCTGAAAGTAGAAATTATGTTAATAAATTCATTTTCATTTCCTTCTTTGTTTCTAAAGTATTTCAACACTACACGAGAAACCTTTTCTAAGCCTTATCTTTAATTTTAATACAGGCTTTAAAAGGTTGGCTGACAAACAATTTAAAGTGAATACTGATCTTTCAGTGTAAGTTTAATGAGAATTTTTTTGTTTTATTTTATTTTTATTTTTTGGCCAAGGAAATTCCTATGTTGAATTGAAGAAGGAAAGATGATAAACACTCTCTCCACTTTTACTGATCTAATTTATAACTGCTGAACAAACATACGGCATGCCCTAATTTTTACTGTTGAAGGAGATCAGACCACTGACAACACTTTATAGTGACAGAGTAAGAGAAAATCTGTCACAATCTTAATAGGCAAATGAATTATTATTTGCTATTTATCTTGCAGTTTGATAGAGCTGGAAAACCAGCATTTGTTATTATTCTACTAAGTACTTTCGAACTGTTTATATTTGCTGATTTAAATTTATTTGTAAATATAGCTGCCAGTTGAACTACAACAGAAGTTCTATAAATAAAAACCTAAAGACATTACTCAAACCACCCTGTAAAGGATATTTAGATTTGCCTCTCGTGCCCAAACGACGTGCCTTCATGTTTGGAAACACGTTTTTCATGATCTTTCCGAAGTCAGCAGCACTTAATGGATGGTAACCAAGATTGTCACAATAGCTCCTGCAAAGAGAAGGAGGGATGAATTTAGAGAGGAACAGAATTCACAACCTCATGACATGGAGCCACTTCAAATATGATCTAACCTATCTGACAGAATTAAAAACAGATCTTCCATGATCACCACTCCAGAGAAACATATTCATACAGGTTTAGTTAGCTGTTTTCACCCTCAGAGTATACAATCCTGCTTTCCTTCAACAGCCTTCAAGTAACTTATCACAGATATAATGCTGGTACAGTTTTCCAACTCCAATCCAATCTGCATTTGAAATGAGTATATCCAGCTCAACCAGTAGGGCTCTAAGCTTCCATACATCTATCAGGGCCACATACTGGAATAATTTTCAATATAGACATCATGTACATCAGACATGAGAAACACCACCACTAGATGATTTAGGATTTAGAAGTGCTACAGGACAGAACTCTAAGAGACCTTAGGAGCCATCTTTACCAACACTCCTATTTTCTAACAAGAGACAACTGTAAGGCACAGAGACAGATTCCAAAAGTACAGTTTCCCCCCCTTCTACTCCAGTGCCCCTAGCACTGCTAAGAAAACAGGACAGTAACTGCAAATGGGATCAGGGAAGTAGGCCAAGTCTGAAGCACTGGAATCAGGCATTCTGTTTTTCTCTGGAGCTGTCAGTCATATGTAAAATGCCTATCCTCTACCAGTTCAACAGCAGATCAAGGCCATGCCTAGTTCTGGCTTCAAGGGCTTGTTCACAAGTGTTGGCTGCTGGGAGAACTACTCTCTGGGAATACCAAGAGGATGGCAGAGTATTTCCCAACCTGTCTACCCACCATATTCAGCATCAACTAGGGCAGCTTCCTGATGAAGACATGCAATAGGGAGCCCAAGAGAAAGAGGATGGAAAAACAAAACAAAACAAAACAAAAAAAACCCAACAACAACAACAAAAAAAAACTGGGATGGATGGTAGGAATGGTGAATGGTGTACTGGTAACCAGGACTAGGGTCCTTATAGACTGCTAAATATCCTGATAGCATTCTTGAAGTGACCAAGAGGATGGCAGAGTATTTCCCAACCTGTCTACCCACCATATTCAGCATCAACTAGGGCAGCTTCCTGATGGAGACATGCAATAGGGAGCCCAAGAGAAAGAGGATGGAAAAACAAAACAAAACAAAACAAAAAAACCCAACAACAACAAAAAAAAAAAACTGGGATGGATGGTAGGAATGGTGAATGGTGTACTGGTAACCAGGACTAGGGTCCTTATAGACTGCTAAATATCCTGATAGCATTCTTGAAGTGACCTGAAGTCAAGACGGAAAACTAGGAGAAGGAGGCAGAGACCCCCTGGGAGCCTTAATATGAAGAGAATGGGCAGGTCTGCAGACAATGGTACTTATCTTGGTCACCCCTTCCCTTTCCTCAGCAACAATTTCTACATACCCTGGGGTAGAGAGGAAGGAGGTGCCCAGCAGACATACTACCAACACTGCAGAAGAGCAGGGAACTGGAGCTTAACTAACACACACTGACCTTTCCTATAAATAAGTATAAGGTACCTAACATTTAAACTGAAAAAATGATTCAAAGTACAAGGTGAAGGGGTGACTATTTTGGGTGCTGAAAATAGAAATGAATGGCAAGAAATCATAACAATTTTAGGAACAAGTTAAAGTAGTCATCTTTACTATCTAAACCAGGAGAGAAAGAAAATGTGAATATAATGAGACTTGTACCTCAGGTACTTGATACCATTAGTTCCTTAACCTGGAACATTGCTTTTTCTTATCTTTCTTCCTTTTTTGAGAGGTTTTGGTTATAGGGCGCATGTGCTCACCAGAGAGACAGAAAGCGAGAAATCACCCTCCAGGGGCGATGGCCACACTGCAACCCCTCTCCTCCATTCTCCTCTTGGGATCTTGGGCACGCACACACATGCACCCGGTGTGAGTTTAAGCCACCGGGTCCGGGACTCGAATCGCGGTCAACTACATGGGAGTCCAGTGACATAGCCATTATGCCACTGCTGGCCCCAACTTTTTCTTATCTTTCAAGTCACAGGTTAGATGTCATGATTTTGAGGGGACAGCAGGTGGCATGGTGGTTCAGGTGCTGTACACTCCCACATGGCCGACCAAGGCTCAATTCCCGAACCTGAGGACTTACCTTCTCACTTTCCCTCTCTCTCTCTGGTCAAATTAAAATAAACAAATGAATAAATAAAATTAAATAAACAATTCTTTTTAAAAAAAAAAAGTCATGATTTTGAAAAGGTCTTCAAGAATAGTCCCCTTACTAAAGTAGTGCCCACCTGCCACATCCTCAACATATTCCCTCTCAGTGTCCTCTTTTCTCCTCAGGATTTATAATAATGCAAGTATATTTACTTGTTATTTGTTTCCCCCATCACACTGTAAGTTCAAACAGGCCAGTTAACCATGTCTACCTGGATCACCACTATATTTTTAGCCCCAGAACTATGACCTAAGAGTCAATATTAAGCCTGTTTGTCATTTAAAACTACAAGAAATTTATAAAGACACATAGCCTCAAAACACAAAGCAGAAGAGAAACAGTGACTCCTCGTTCCTATGTCAGTACTGGCAGATGGGTCTTAAAAACTGAAATTAGGTATCAGCAGATGGTATAATGGTTATGTTGCTGGACTCCCACAGAATTGACCACGGTGTGAGTCTCTGACCTGGTAACTTAAAACCACACGGCAGGTGTGTGTACATGTGTGCCCAAAATCCCAAGAGGAGAATGGAGAAGGGAGTGTGGCGTGGCCATCTCGTCAGTGGGTGATTTCTCACTTTCTGTCTCTCTCTCTCTCTGGCGAGTACAAGTGCCTTATAGCAAAACCATCTTTCTCTTAAAAAACAAACAAACAAAAAAACCCCAAATCAAAAAACTGAAATTAAATAAGGAGCAAAGTAAAAAGACTAATGAAAGGCAGTATGTTCATTCTATTCTCCCTCTGTAATTTAGTTGTTTTATTTTTCTATTACATTAGTGTATCAAAATTTTTTACCTTGGCAGAAGGGATAAGAGAACAGTTGGCCCAAAGAGTAACACTAAGTACCAAAATGATTAAGGCAAAATTTGTTTTCCAGGCAGAACTTATATTGAGTGGTTATATTACAAATGATAACCTACTATTGCCTTTTTAAGATTCATCCTACCCTTTGGAAAGATTTTTTTTTATTTGGTTGTTTTTGTCTTTATTTTTGTTTTTAAAACCTTCAAAATACTCTTTAGTGGATAAATACTAAAAGTACTTAGAAGGATCAACTCTAAACACAGCAGTAATGTGCTGCTCAAGAGAGGCTGGATTCCACGCAGAGACTGTGGCTTGAATGTCTGGCCCAGTCAGCCTGAACACACTGGGCACAGCTGGAGGACAGGACAGGGGCTGTGAGGTGAACAGACCCTGTGAAGGGTACTCATCTCTCTCTTTCTTATGTGCACACGTTCTAACATTTACACACACACACACACACACAGAGGTATATATGAACTCTGTAGATACATGAACAACTCAAATGACTTTTCGTGAATCAAAGAGTGGGCAATGTTAGAAGAAAACGGCTTATGATTCAAAATTTTGTATTTTGAAACTCATGCGTCAAGAGAAAATAGTTTCAACGTAAAAAGAAAAATAGCAGCACCCAGAGTCATCTTCAATTTCTTTCATTTTGTGAAATCATAGAATTAGAAATGGATTCAGAAGTTGTATAAATGCTGAAACAGTCATACTCATAAATGGTGGCCCACTTCAACGTGAACACTTCCCCTGATGGGGAGGGCGCTAAGTTGTGGGATGGCCTGTCTAGTTTAACTTTTTTTTTTTTTTTAATTGCCAGTAGATGCATGTGCCGGTCAGAGAGGAAGAGAGAGAGACAGCAACTCAATGGGATGTGATCACACTACAATTCTTTCTTCTCAGTTTTGTCTTCTTTTCAGGATCGTGGGCACACGTTTGTGCCCAGAGTATTTTTCAACCCACCAGGGCTTGGATTTAAACAGCAGTTGGCCATGTGGGATCTGGCTCCTGTGTATAGCATGTAAGCACTCACTATGGGGCTAGCCAGCGGTTCTGATTTTAAGTTTTTTTTTAAGAAGTTTCTGCCTTAGGGCATGTGCACTCACTGGAGAGAGAAAGAGAGAGACACGGTGAAAGGAAAAGTGAGAAATCACCCTAAAACCCCCCCCCCCCCCCAAGGGGATGGCCACACCACAATCCCATCTCCTCCAGGGATCTTGGGCATGCATGCACAAGCACCCAGTATAATTTTCAAGCCACTGGATCTGGAACTTGAACTTTAGTCAGCCATGTGGGAGTCCAACAACCTAACCACTAAGCTATCTGCTGGCCCCATGAGTTCTGATTTTTAAAGAAAGAGAACTGGGACCAGCAGATGGCATAATGGTTACATCACTGGACTCCCACAGAGTTGACTACAGCTCGAGTCCCAGACCGGTGACTTAAAACTCATACTGAGCATGTATGTATGTGTGCCCAAGATCCCAAGAGGAGAGAGAATGGAGGAGAAGGTACTGCAGCATGGCCATCGCCCCCGGGGATGATTTCTTGCTTTCTGTCTGTTTCCCTGGCTAGTGCACAAGCCCAATAGCAAGAAAAAAAATCTCTCTCCCTCAAAAAAATTAATTAATTAAAATAAAAATAATTCATCATGAGAAATCCTTCTCCAAATGGGAAGATCTAGGTAGTCAATGATTCAGTTTTAAAGCTAATTTAGTAAGTATTTATAATGTAACTATTCACAGTTTTTTTCTTTCTTTTTTTTTTTTGGAGAGGTTTTTGCTATAGGGAGTGTGCTCGCCAGAAAGACAGAGACAGAGACACAGAAAGTGAGAAATCACCCCCCAGGGGGGACGGCCATACCATAATCCCTTCTCCATTCTCCTCTTGGGATCTTGGACATGCAATGCACACGTGCCCGACGTGAGTTTAAGCCACTGGGTCCAGGACTCGAACCGCAGTCAACTACATGGGAGTCCAATGACATAGCCATTATGCTAACTGCCAGTTCCACTATTCACAGTTTTGAAATCAGTGCTGTATATGAAGCCATAAGTCATTGCAGGTCATGTGGAGATCTCAGTTTACATCTTGTCTTCCTGATTAATAATTCTAACTGCAGGTTGATCAAGCGAGATATGAAGTCAACTAACAGCTAACTCAGCATCAGGTTATATTACACAAGACTCCAAAAAGAATAAGAAACAGCAAATGTTCTGTTCACAGTTATCAACACTTTACCGTGGATACCAGAGACAGTGTGGGAGGAGGGTGGGCAATGGCAGAGGGTGAGAGGGAGGGAATCAAGGGGAAAAATGAAAGAAGTAAAACAGTTAAGTAATAAAAAATGGAAAATTAGTTGGTGAAGAAAGTATGTATGGTCAAATCTTTGGGTCAATATTTAATGTATTCTGGATGGGAAAATTCACTTTATATGCTAAAAAATTTAAACTTAAAAAAAAAAAAAAACACTTTAATGTTATTCCTAAAGTGAGATCAATTTTTCTCTCACCCTTCATTTAAAAGTATGTTTTTAATACAGAAATTAAACCTAATATTCAACGTGACAATGAACATGTTACTCAAGATCTACAGTAGCAATTCAATCTTTACAGTTTATTCATACCATTTACAAATTAATTATATGTTAAGAATAAAACATTGTTTACCAGTACAGAAAAAAAAATCATAAAAGACTGGTGAAAAGCAAAACAGCCATAGGACATCTAATCATATCTGAGATTTTTTTTTTTACCGTTTTGTATATGTTACCTCATTCAATTCTCCCAACAACCTTGAAGGAGGTACTTTTACTAAATACATTTTATAGTTGAAGAACTGGCATAGAGAAGTACATGTGAAAAGAATATGGTCTAGTTTAATCAATTTGTCTTACAGATGAGACACTTTTATTGCTATGACTGTAAGCATACTGAATACATGGAATGAAACCAGAATTGTATAATTTTTTTTCCTAACATTTGTATTTTCTACTTCCTGGGACCAGCAGGTGATATGGTGGTTAAAGCGCTGAACTCCTACATGGCTGACAGTGGTTTGAGTACCAGACCTGGCAGCCTGCTTTCTC
>NW_006201797.1:66866-78733 GCF_000334495.1 Tupaia belangeri chinensis | reverse complement strand
ACTCATAAAAATAAATAAATAAATAGATAATAGGGACCAGCAGTTCGTGTAATGGCTATGTTGCTGGACTCCCATGTAGTCTACTTTGGTTGGAGTCCCGAACTCAGTGGCTTAAATTCACTCATGCTGGGCACTTGCGTGTGTGCATGCCCAATATCCTAAGAAGAGAATGGAGGAGAAGGGATTGTGGTGTGGCCATCCCCCCGGGGGGTGATTTCTCACTTTCTGTCTCTGTCTTTCTGGTGAGTGCACGCGCCCTACAGCAAAAATCTCTCCCCCAAAAACACACAACAAAAGTTCCTATCAAAAGCCTCCTTATCTACACTGTTATTTTGGTAAGTTTTAGCAAACATGTGTCACAGATGAAAAATAAAGGATTTAGGAATTTTTTGGAGAGGTTTTTGCTGTAGGGCGCGTGCACTCACCAGAAAGACAAAGAGAGACCGAGAGACAGAAAGCGAGAAATCCCTCCCGGGGGGGGTGGCCACACCACAATCCCTTCTCCATTCTCCTCTCGGGATCTTGGGCATGCACGCACATGCACATGGCGTGAGTTTAAGCCACCAGGTCTGGGACTAGAACCATGGTCGACTACATGGGAGTCCAGCGACATAGCCATTATGCCAACTGCTGGTCCCAAGGATTTAGGAATTTGAGGACGTATCAAATATGTGGTTGAACTGCATCCCTTTCAACAGTATTACTCAAACAATACTTAAACATATCAGTCAAACAGTACTATTTGCTGGGTAATCTGGAAGAAAGGTAAAGCTACTAGGTCATCAGAAAAGAAAAGACACATTTTTGCACAGAGAAATAGAAAAAAAAATCATCCCTTTTCTGACTACCCAATAATATGGTTAAATTATTAGCTTAAACTTTTGAAAGTGTAGTTGCTGCTGAAATCCTCCACCATTTTTAAGGGATAATATGATTCTGAGACTTGGGGAAAATACCTTTTGAAACACCTGACCTTGGGACCAGCAGGACATGTAATTGTTACATGGTTGGACTCCCATGTGGTTGACTGCAGTTTGAGTCCTGGACCAGGCAGCTTAAAACTTATGCTAGGCGCATGCTCAAGATCCTAAGAGGAGAATGGAGAAGAAGGGATTGTGGCATGGCCATCCCCCTGGGGGATGATTTCTTACTTTCTGTCTCTCTGGCGAGTACATTCACCCTATAGCAAAAATCTCTCAAAAAGCCCCCAACCCACTTCCTCACCCCCCCCCCGAAAAAACCCCTAAAACAAACAAACAGAAACACCTGGCCTTGACCATAAGGAAATTTGTCTTTTTCATATTGTTCCCTCTTCTGGGCAGAAAAACGATATATGACCGATTCTGAGGCATGGCCAAAGTCCACTGGGCTCCGGCACTTGCCAAGGACACCCAAGAACACTGCAGTTATACACAGTTTAGCATAAGTGATGGTTTGGTAACCTGGAGAACAGCATGGGTGGAAAAGACTGTATGTATGTCTGTTGGTTAGTTAGGGTGTCTTCTAGTCTAGGCCCTAATGAGAAATTTAGAGCTGTTAGTAGTACTGTTAAACTGAGCTTAGACTAAATTCAAGTATCACCTTAAATTCACTTGGTAATACTTTTTTTGGTGGTAACTATATAATGAACAATATATCTGAAAGATTACACTGCTTGAAGTCAAGAAAATGAATTTAAAGGAGAATTATCATATCTGCCTATCAATCAATCATATGTTACCTTCTTAATCAGGCTCTTCCAACTTTCATTTCCACCATTTTAGTTAATAATCCTATGAAATGATTCAATCTCAGTAAACTACAATTGACAGGTAGAGGATCTTATCTTGAAGTTTATAAATTACTAATAAAAAAAAATCCCATAAACTCTAGGAACAGTCATCTGGTAAGTCCTTAATATTTAAAAAATAATTTTGTATAGTTAATTATTTGCACAGTACCTAGTAAATTCTAAAGAAAGGCTATATTATTCACTATTGCCCATAAAAGAGGCATTTAAAAATGACTGCTTTGGTCAATTTGGATTTTTAAATTTTTTTTAAGACATGGGGGGGGGTCCTTCAAAAAGTTCATGGAAAATCCATACTATTGAAAAATGCATGGATTTCATTTCCTTTTTTTACTGAAATAAACTGATACTTAATTCAATTTTCCCACAAACTTTCTGAGGTCCCTCATTTTTCTGTGTGTGTGATAAATATGTCGATCACACTTTGTATGTAGTATAAATTTTTTATGTATACTTAAGCATTTCTGGATTGCCTTATTCTTTCTTCCAAATTAACTGCATGTAACTCGTTTAGATTACGTCACTATAGATAGTAACCACCTATAAATTAAGAACTAACAAAAAACACCGAGGAGGGCCTTGACCCAGTGAATTCCTAATTAGCCATCTGTTTTCTCTGAATTCCCATCCAAATCCAATTTTACTATATTTAGTTCTTCAATAGTTGGAAATATTTCTGAAATTAGGTGTGTAAAGTGATAAATTCAAATTTTAACACAGTTGACTATGTTAAGAAACAAAAACCCAACAAACTCCAACAACATCTGTTATGATATAATTTTGTAGATAAAAAAAAGCTAAAGAACAGAGAGGTAAAAATGATTTGCAAAAGTGGTTAATTACTGAGTGGCTCTTTACACTGCTGATGAGTCAAACATTATTTTATACAGTGAGTATTCAATACTGGGGGCAATGTAACATTTTGAAAAGATTACTGCTGAAAAAACACTGGTCAGTCCATTTAATTTCCTAGAAAAATATATCAAACCAATAAATAAACAGAACTATAAAGTATATACTATAGCACCGTTACAGAATCTGTATCAGTAAAAAATGAGATATGTCTGCCTACCTTTAATGAGCGTAAGGGGACTTGAAAAAGTTTGCAGAAAAATGGAATTACAACATGAGTTTATTTACATGCAAAAACATTGAAATCTATGCAGTTTTTTAAAAAATAATATGCATTGTCCATGCACTTTCTGAAGGCCCCTTATAAACAATAAAATTAGAGAAACTAATAACCTTATTAGTTATTAGAGAAATGTAAATTAAAACTACAGTGGTGGGTACCAGCAGTTGGCATAATGGCTATGTTGCTGGACTCCCAGGTAGTTGACTGCGGTTTGAGTCCCAGACCTGGTTGCTTAAACTCATGTCAGGAACGTGTGCATGTGTGTCCAAGATCCCGAGAAGACAATGGAGGAGAAGGGATTGTGGCATGGCCATTCCCCCCAGGAGGTGATTTCTCACTTTCCACCTCTGTCTTTTTCTGTTTTATCTGGTGAGTGCATGTGCCCTATAGCAAAAACCTCTAAAAACAAAGCAAAACAAAAAAAAACAAAACTACAATGGAAAAAAAAGCTAGTGCCCAAACACAGTAGAATGAAGAAAAAATATATTCATAAATGAAATATTAAATAGCAAAGAGAATAAATGAACCCAAAGTGCACAAATCTTACGGGCACAATTATGAGTAAAAACTAAGCCAGATACAAAACAGAACATATAATTTCATTCATCTAACCTTCTAAAAATAAGCAAAGCTAGTCTGTGATGTTAGAAGCGGGGATGACAAGCTATCACTGGCAGGGGTGGAGTGGTGGTGGTAACTAGAAGAAGACACAAGGGACCTTCTGGGACTATGGAGGTTTGCGCTCTTGCTCTTAATGATCAATTTTTTGGGTAAGGATACTGGTAATAGACTATACTCACTTTGTAAACCTTATCCAGTTATATATTTAGAATTTGTATACTTTTCTATGTTTTGATACTTTTTTCTTTTTTGAGAGGTTTCTGCTATTGGGTGCGTGCACTCCCCAAAAAGATAGAGACAGAAAGACAGAAAGCAAGAAATCACCCTCCCCCCCAGGGGGGATGGCCACACCGCAATCCCTTCTCCTCTTGGGATCTTGGGCACGCATGCACACGTGCCCGGCGTGGGTTTAAGCCGCCGGGTCTGGGACTTGAACTGCAATCGACTACATGGGAGTCCAGCGACATAGCCACTACGCTAACTGCTGGTCTCAGTGTTACGTTACTTCTCAACAGAAGTTAGATGAAGCACTGTAAGAAAGATACTGTGACTGAGGTATCAGTAAGATGTCATGTGGTACAGCCAACGGGTGTTTTTTAACTCAGAGAACTGATGGGGAAATGATATCTGGAGAAAGCAGATTTCAACCGGGCCTTAGGGAACAACTAGACTTAATCATATGGGTGTCAGGACACGTGGAGAGTGGAGCAATACATTTCATGTGGAGGAAAAAATGTGAACATGAAGTGAGAACAGCAGCATGTGTTCTTGAAATTTTAGGAAGTTCAAAACAGCTGAAATATAGGAAGAATGGTGGGAAATAGCAAAGAGGGAGAAGGGCTTATGCAAAGTTATGCTCATACTGGGTAGGCCTAAAAAGTTAAATTGTGAATGATTTTGAATAGCAGCAACTGCTGTCACATATTGAGGGTTTATTATTGTATTACACACACACACACACACACACACACACACACAGTAGTTTTTTATCTTCAAAAAAAGAGTTTGGTATTTTTCCATTTTACAAAGGGATAGTACATTAAAGGTTAAGAACTTGCCGATGATCACAATTTCTAGTACTTGTTTAAATTAGAACTCAAATCATATGTGGCTACTTTCAAAAATCCAATTTTCCTCTACTGTTTTTTTAAAGAATTATTTATTTATTTAATTCCACTTATTGTTATTTTAAAGATCTGACTGGAGAAAAAGCCAGTGAGTGTGTGCGAGAGAGAGAAAGTTTGAAATCAAGCCACCAGGTCCAGGACTCAAACTGCAGTCAAAAATAGACAAGTACTAAATTAGGCTAAACAGCTTCTGCGCAGGAAAAACAAAACAAAACAATAACTAGAGTGAGGAGACATCCCTCAGGGTGGGAGAATATATTTACAAACTGTACCTTAGATAAGGGACTGATAATCAGAATATATAGAGAACTCAAGCAGCTTGCCCTCTACTGTTAGTCTCCCTTCCCTTGAAAAATGAAAGGTTTTGGGTTTCTTTTGTGGCAGAGGGAAATATTAACTGCATTTTGGAAGTAGTATTTTATACCTTTTAAGGACTTTAATAAAGCTGTTATGAAAGTTATCTTTCAAGCTTTTAGCTTTTTTCTTTTAAAAAAGTTCATTTAGGGACCAGTAGATGGTATAATGGTTACAGTGCTGGATTCCAAAGTATTCGACTGTTTTGAGGTCCAGACCTGGTGGCTTAAAGCTCTTGCTGGACCTGTTTGCATGCATGTCCCAAAACCCAGAGATGGGAGGAGAAAGGGATTGAGGTGTGGCCACTGCCCGCTGGGGGGCAATATCTAGCTTTCTGTCTGTCTCTGTCTCTCAGGTAAGCACACATACCCTACAGCAAAAATCCCTCTCTAAAAAAAAAGTCCATTTACTTCTTCTCAGAGAAAAAGACAGACAGACAGACACACCCCCACGTACCCCCAAGTGGGTCTTCTGTGCTATGACCTGCCTCCAATTTCAGCCGGTTCCTATCACAGGCATGTTCACAGGTGTTCAGTATGCTTAGGGAAGTCCCAAGACGTGAATCCAGCATCTTTCCTATGTGGGTCCAGTTATGATTCCACTGAGTCACTGCCTGGTCTCATACTTTGCCTTTTCTTAAGCTTTGCCACAGGACATATGCACTCAACAGAGTCAGACAGAGAGAGAGAGGGAAAGTTAAAAATCACCCCCTGGGGAGATGGCCACACTGCAATTCCTTTCATTCCATTCTCTTCTAGGGATCCTGGGGAAGCACCCACACATCTACTGTGATTTTTCAAGCTGCTGTGTCCAGGACTCCAACTGTGGTTGGCCACAGGGGAATCCAGTACCTTAACTACCATACCACCTGCTGGCCCCTAGTTTTTATTTGTTCTAGTTAAAATGCCTATTCCATTTAACTGGGTCATTCCAGTTAACTTTAGTTTTAAAGAATTATTTAATTTTACTTATTTTTATTTTATTTAATTTGATCAGAGAGAGAAAAAATGGTAAAGCAAGCCAACAGGTCCGGGACTCAAACTGTGGTCGGTCATGTGGGAGTCCACTTTTCCTAGAACCAGGAAGATGAGTGCACAACCCCCATGCCATCTACCAGCTCCATCCAGTTAACTTTTTTTTTTTTTTTGAGAGGTTTTTGCCATAGGGCACATGCGCTTGCCAGAAAGACAGAGAGAGACAGAGAGACAGAAAGCAAGAAATCACTCCCCGGGGAGATGGCCACGCTGCAATCCCTTCTCCTCCATTCTCCTCTTGGGATCTTGGGCATGCATGTACATGCACCCAGCATGAGGTTAAGCCACCAGGTCCAGGACTTGAACCGTGGTCGACTACGTGGGAATCCAGCAACATAGCCATTACGTTAACTGCTGGTCCCCATATATGGTCCTTTAACATTAGTGGGTTTAAACTTTCGGGGACCAGCAGATGGCAGAACGGCTACGTCACTGGACTCCCATGTAGTTGGTCAAGGTTCAAATCCGGGAGATGGTGGCTTAAAACTCATGTCCTCTGTGTGTGTGTGTGTGTGTGTGTGTGTGTGTGTGTGTGTGTATGCCCAAAATCGCTAGAGGAGAATGGAAGAGGATTGTAGCATGGCCAACCCCCCTGGGGGAGGAGTGATTTCTTTCTTTCTGACATTTTGTGTCTTTCTTGCCTCTCCAGCAAGCACATGTGCCTTATAGCAAAAAAGTCTTTAAGTCAATCAATCAATCAATCAATCGTATAGTTTGGTGACATTGGAACATTGCACAGTAAAGACCCATGAAATTAATTCCTCCACAAAACAATCTTAAATAAAATGGTCAATATCATATTTCCAAGGCTCTGGAAATGAAACAAAACCTTGCAGCAAACTGGGGAGCATTTATTTAAGTAAAATGACTAAGTCACACTAAGACTAGCTGTGTGCTATTCTGATTTTCCCTAGTCTGATCCTGCATTCTCCAGCAGAGGTCTTGAAAACTACCAACCCATATTCTCAGTGTATCCTGGTAGTCACCAGAATAAACATAACATAGCTGGGGCTCTCTCAAAGACTGATCAAACTGCCAAAGACAATGGTAAGCTACTGTATTCACTTTGGGGTTGGCTGAGACGGTGGATAATAGCTCAAGAAAACAACAGATTAACTGAAAAGCATAAAGCAAAGCTAGGAATAAGATAGCCATAGAAGCTTTGAAAAACTCTGACATACTCTGGGAATCTAGAAGGTCACATACATCAAAAGGACTGTGTGCATGCTCAGGAAAGACATGAGAAGGGCCTAAGCTCTGGCTAAACTTGAGGCCTCCTGAAAGCTGGAAGTGAAGGCTAAGGAGGAGCGGTCAATTTCTTGATTAAGTGCTGATTGATGGTGTACCCCTATATGCACATGGAACCTCTTGGAAGACTGGGAAATTTATTGGTTCTAGGTATTTATTATGGAAATCTCTGTCCTGTCATTAGCTGACCACTAAGTTAATCTAGCAGAGATTTCAGTGACCAGGCAAATAAAAATACAGATTTTTATAGTTCAGAAATGTCACTAAACAAACTATCACAACAAGAAGAGAAAATACAAAATCTAGGGAGGAAAATGAATCTGAGTTACAGAGAGCCAATTATATTATTTTAAATGTCCAGTTTTCACCAAAAATAGTATCAGATATGGAAAGATTAAGACATACAGCTCTTACAGATGAAAGAGTAATCAATAGAAACTGTTCCTGAGGAAGCCCAGATGTTGGACTTGCTTCATCTTTAAACATGCTCAAAGAGCTAAAGGACACAAAGTTTCATCAGACGGAATATATTAATAAAGAGACAAAAAAGATAAATAATATATGTGTGTGACTAGAAATTTTTTATACACACACACACACACACATATATATGTGTGTATATAAAATTCTGAAGCTGAAAAGCATAATAACTGAAATAAAATATTCAATACAGAGCCTAAACAGAAGATCCAAGCTGACTGAGCTATAAATGTGAAAATAAAAGTCAACTCAGAGGATCCTGCATAAAGAATACAAAAAAAAAAAAAAAAAAAAAGACAAAAACCAAGAGCCTTAGATCTCTGGAACACCATCAAACACCCAAAATACAAATTATGAAAGTCCTATAGAAGAAGAGAGGGGAAAAGGAGGAACATTAACAACTCCCCGAATTTAGTCAAAAACATTAATCTACACATCCCCAAACATCAACAAAACAAGTAGTATAAGCTTACAGAGACCCACAACTACGCACATCAGTCAACTAGCTGGAAGCCAAAGCCAATTAGAGCACCTTGACAGAAACAAAAGAAGCAACTCACGTGTGTAAAGGATCTTCACTAAGATATTTCCCATGAGAAAATATAGTAGCCAGAAAGCAGTGGGATGACATACAAAAAGTTTTTTAGAGGAAAAGACTAAAAAGAAATTCTACATCTAGCAAAACAAACTATTCCTCAAAAGTAAAGGAGAAATTAAGACATCTCCAGATAAACAAAAGACGAGAGTAAGACACTAGCAGACCTATCCTCCAAGAAATAAAAAAGAGTCACTCAGGCTTAGATGAAAGGCCATTAGAGGGTAACTCAAATCCTTTATTTCCTAAAAAAGTAAAGGGTACTAGTAAAAGTAATTATATAGGCAAATATAAAATACAGTATAAGTGTATTTCTCACTTGTAATTCCAATATTCTATTTGAACTAAAATAGAACTGCATAAAGCACCTGCTGTAAGTGTTAATAGGAACATAAAGCACAAAGATACATGAGGTTGGGGAGAACAGATTTAAATATATGTAGGACCAAAATTTCTGTCTTTGGCTTTCAGCTAGTTGACTGTGATGTATGTAGCTATGGGTCTCTTTAAGCTTGTACTAAAATTACTTTCGAAATTAAGGTATTATTCCAAAGTAGTTTTTTCTTTCTTAAAAAATAGATTAAGATGTTAACTATAATCTCTAAGACAACCACTAAAGAAAATAACTGAAATTATATGTAATAAAAAGCTATAGAATGAAAGTAGCTCACTAGAAAATACTTATTTAATACAAAAGGCATTCATAAAAGAGGAACAAAAAAGAGATAAGACATACAGAAAACAGTGAAATGGCAAATGTAAATCCTGTGATCAGTAATTATATTATGAGTTGATTAAGCTCTCCAATTAAAAGGGAAGGACAGGCCACATGGATTTAAAATAAAACTTGATTACAGTATATGCTATTTATATATGACATACATACTTATCAAAAAAATTTTCAGAAGAATTATTTCCTTTCCACACCCACCCTGAGCATAAACAGACATGCTAAAAGAAGGAAAGATAAAGAGAGAATTCAAGATAAGTGGGTCAGGAAGAAGGAAAGGAAGGAGGAAGGAGAAAACAAAGAAAGGGAGAAAGAAAATAAGAATGTAAATGTCTATTTAATCCTGATGTAATGTTATGAGGAGAGGGTGCCTTTGAGACATGGTTAGTCATGAATGTGGGGCCTTTAGAAATGGGAAGGATAACCTTACAAAAGGTACCTTGGAATTCTCTGTCCTTTCTACCATATGAGGAATGGTAAGTAAGCATAATCTATGAGGAATGGGTTCTCACCAGACACCGAATCTACCAATGCTATGATTTTGGACTTCCCAATCTCCAAAAGCATGAAAAATAAATGTTTGTTGTTTAAGCCACCACAACTATGCTATTTTTATTACAATAACCCCAATAGACTAATATATCTCTATACCAGCCTTGAGGCTTCTGACAAGTTACCTATTAGATTTCCTAAAAAAGTAAAGGGTACTAGTAAAAGTAATTATATAGGCAAATATAAAATACAGTATAAGTGTATTTCTCACTTGTAATTCCAATATTCTATTTGAACTAAAATAGAACTGCATAAAGCACCTGCTGTAAGTGTTAATAGGAACATAAAGCACAAAGATACATGAGGTTGGGGAGAACAGATTTAAATATATGTAGGACCAAAATTTCTGTCTTTGGCTTTCAGCTAGTTGACTGTGATGTATGTAGCTATGGGTCTCTTTAAGCTTGTACTAAAATTACTTTCGAAATTAAGGTATTATTCCAAAGTAGTTTTTTCTTTCTTAAAAAATAGATTAAGATGTTAACTATAATCTCTAAGACAACCACTAAAGAAAATAACTGAAATTATATGTAATAAAAAGCTATAGAATGAAAGTAGCTCACTAGAAAATACTTATTTAATACAAAAGGCATTCATAAAAGAGGAACAAAAAAGAGATAAGACATACAGAAAACAGTGAAATGGCAAATGTAAATCCTGTGATCAGTAATTATATTATGAGTTGATTAAGCTCTCCAATTAAAAGGGAAGGACAGGCCACATGGATTTAAAATAAAACTTGATTACAGTATATGCTATTTATATATGACATACATACTTATCAAAAAAATTTTCAGAAGAATTATTTTATTTAACTTTATTTATTTATTATTATTATATTCCAGTTTGGTGAGACAGACAGACAAACAGAGAAAGTAAGCATTGCTGGAATCCCATATGGCTGACTGCAGTTTGAGTTCTGGACCCAGTGGTTTAAAAGACATGCAGATGTGTGTGTGTGTGTGTGTGTGTGTGTGTGTATGCTCAGAATTCCAGGAGCAGAATGAAGGAGAAGGCACTGTGGTGTGGCCATCCCCCGGGACAATTTCTCACTGTCTCTGTCTCTTGTGAGAGTGCATACACCCTATAGCAAAAATCTCTTAAAAAAAAAAAAGAAAACATGAAATATTTTTAGTAAATAAAAATAAAAGTACAGCATATCAAAACTCATGAAATGTAGTGAAAGTAGTACTTGGTGGGAAATTTATAACATATGCCTATATTAAAAAGAAAGGTCTCAAGGCAATAACCTACTCTCCCATTTCAAGAAACTAGAAAAACAAGAGAAAACTAAATCCAAAGCAAAGAGAAAAAAAGAAAGTAATAAGCTTTAGAGTAGAAAGAAATAAAATATGAAACTGAGAAGTATTAGGAAAAAATGAACAAACCTAAAAACTGGTTCTTGAAAAAGATTAACAGGGCCAGCAGGTGGCATCATGGTTAAGGTATTAGACTGCCACACTGCAATTTGAATCATGGACCTGTTGGCTTGCTTTCTCACTTTCTTTCTCTTTCTCTCTCTGGTGAGCATGCATGTCCTGTAGCAAAGTAAAAAAAAAAAAAAAAAACAAAAACTTTCTTTCTTTTTTTTTTTTGCTATAGGGTACATGGGCTCGCCAGACAGAGAGAGACAGAGAGACAGAAAGCGAGAAATCACCCCCCGCAATCCCTTCTCCTCTGTTCTCCTCTCAGGATCTTGGGCACACATGCACACGCGCCCGGCGTGAGTTTTTAAGCCACCAGGTCCGGGACGTGAACCGCGGTCGACTACATGGGAGTCCAGTGACATAACCATTAAGCTAACTGCTGGTCCCATAAGTAATTCTTAAAAAACAAAAAACAAAACAACAAAACAAAAATCAAAAGAAGTGACAAACCCTTTATTACACTGACCAAGAAAACAGAGAAGCAAACAACAAAGAGAAAAGACAAAGAATTAAAATCAGAAATTAAAAAGGGGACATTTCTACTGACCTTACAGAAATAAAATCTGTAAGAGAATATTATAAAAACAACTGTATGCCAGTGAACTAGATAATCTCCATAAAATGGACAAAAATCCCCCAAAATACAAAGTACCAAAATGAAGTAAAAAAAGATAATGTGACCAATACCAGAGAATGAATAACTTAAAAAAGAACCTACAAGAAAAACCTAGGCCAATATGGCTTATTTGCGGGGGGGGGGGGGGGGCAAAGGATT
>NW_006201797.1:41009-66856 GCF_000334495.1 Tupaia belangeri chinensis | reverse complement strand
GTTGGGGGGGGGGGGGGGAGGACAACGTATTAATAATGGAAGGAAATGGAAATTTCCTGGTAAATTCTACCAAAATTTAAAAGATTAATACCAATCTTTCATAAACTCTGTCATAAAAATAGAAGAGGAGAAAACACTTCCAAATTCTCTATATAAGACCAACACTATCCTGATACTAAAGTAGATAAAGGTATTATAAAAAAGAATAGACCAATATCTCTTATGGATATAGATTAAAAAACTCCTATCAAATACTGAGAAAATCTAGAAGCACACATAATAACATACTGTGACCAAGTGTGATTTATCTTTGAAATGTAAGAGAAGTGCAACAGAAATAGTGTAATGTATATACATACACAACAGTGTAATGTATATTAACTCGATAAAAAATAACAATATGATGATCTCCATAAATTTATAAAAACGAAAACAAAAAACTGACCAACAGCCCAAACTAGTGATAGAAAGAGAATTCTTCATCTGATAGAGGCTGTCTATCTATGGAAAACTCACAGATAACATCACACTTGATGCTAAAGACTAAAAATGTTCCCTTTCAAATTAGGCAAAAGACAAAAGACGCATATACGCTCACCATTTCTGCTCATCAGGCAAGAAATAAAATAAAAGACATCCAGATTAGAAAGGAAGACATAAAATTATCTCTATTTTCAAATGACATGATTTTGAATATAAAATCCAAAGGAATGCATTGAAAAACTTTAAGCAGAGCAAATAACTAGAAAAAAGTATCATGATATTTACAACTTAACTTTCAAAATGCACAAGAAAAAACCTGTTGTGCCTAGGTGATACATACATGGATATTCCTACATTATTCTTTCAACATTTGTTACGTTTGAAGATATTTATAATAAAACATAAGAGAAATTGGAGAAAAAGTGATCCTGTAGGGATGACAGCAATGAATAAAAGGTGAAAAGATCTATTTCCAAAACTATGAACGTTTGGCACTGTCTCTAGGCAAAGTTTAGGCTGTATTTACCCACAATGTGACAATTTTGTAAAAGACTGAAACATTTGTAATCTTACTCTTTCACTAACGATGTGTATATGGTTGATCATTTTGGCCATGGCATAATATATGGCTGCTCTTCCCAGAATGTAATTTTTATTTTTTGACAGATTTTTGCTATAGGGTAAGTGCTTGCCAGAGAGACAGAAAGTGAGAAATCACCCTCTGGGGGGGATGGCCACATCACTATCCCTTCTCCATTTTCTTGGGATTTTCTGCACGCATGCACATGTGCCTGGCATGAGTTTTAAGCTGCCAGGTCTGGGACTCAAACTGGTCGATGATGTGGGAGTCCAGCGACATAACCATTGGTCCCTCCCAGGAAGTAATACTAAATCATTTAAAATGATAGCTGAAAACTCTATCCTGTAATATAACTTGTTTTCTTAATGTATTTACATATACCTACAATAAGATTTTCTAATTAAAAATATTCATATAAGGGGGGTCTTCCTGGAAAATGCATGGTTTTAAAAATATTTTGGGGGCCAGTAGGTGGCATGGTTGTTAAGGTGCTGGATCCTCATATGGCTGTGGCTCGCCTTCTCGTTTTTTCTCTCTGGTGAGCACATATGCCATATAGAAAAAATAAATAAATAAATTAAAAAAAATATATATATATATGGGAATAAATAGATAAAACTAAATAAAATAATTATAAAATAATAAATAAAATGGAAATAAATAATTGTTTAACAAATATATACATACATATATATATATATATTGCAAGAAAATAAATATTACTTTCGATTTTCCAGAAACGTTTTGAAGTCCCCATCTATGGATTTTGGCCCAATTAAATGTCTTGGGACACTGTTCTATAGTTTACTCACTGCTGGCATTTTGGATTCTATGCTAGAGCAAGATGTAAACTGTTCCTCCTCTCACATGGTCTATGTAGTCTATCTTACTGTTTGTACTTCTTTTAAAAATGTATGTTTATTATCATTTTACTTTTCCTATTCTAGCAAAATGATTTAGTGAAAAGTAAAAACACCCAGCCACATTACATTACAGTTTTAAAGCCCTCTGAAAAGTTAGAATGCCTTTTACTATTAAATCTAAATGTAATAATACAACCTAAAATAAACATAAAGGTAAATCTGATAGGGTCAAATAAAAATGCTTATTTAGGTCCCATGTTATAATAGCCCAAATTAGGGCTACCCAGTAAAATAACAGTAAATGAGTTTGACCTCAAAGGTACCTTTTGTCCTCTTATACCCAAGATAAATCAAAGAACAAAACAGAACAAGGATAAAAACATTAGAGGGCATTATTTTAAAAACTTCTATAACTGAGTATTAGTCTTCCTCCTTACCAAGTTTCAGAAGTTATCAGCAATAAATAAAAATTCACAGATACTTTAATACACTAATTAAATGTTGAATAATTTTATATGTTCTTTTAAACTAGTTCATTTCTAACCCTTAAAATCACCTAGTTGGTATAAGGGGCAATCTAACATGTAATGAAATTAAATACAAAGATCTTGATTATTATCATTTGGAAACAAGTAAAGGCTAATTCAATATATCAACTTTATAAAAGAGGATTCAGTATTCTATTGATAGTACATATATATACTTAAAAAGTTCATGGAAAAATGTAATGAAAGTATTTTATTTTGATGCAAAAAAAAAAATAGAAATTCATGCCTCGTTTTTTCATTATATGCATTTTACATGGATTTCTGTAGACCTGCCTGGCATTTCTTTACTGCTAGTCTATCAATTATAATACATAGCAAGAAAAGCTGAGAAAAATATTCATGGTTTAAAAACTTATGTTTTAAAGACTTAAAACATCAGGGATATTGCTATTATCAAGGTTATATGGTATAGTGAATTTTTTGGATCTATATGTCTTCTGTCCTGAAAACGTCTTCAAGAGGCTAGCTTAGATGTAACAGACAATTGAGGGCTATCTGCTTGAACAATCAAACTTCAGAGACTCAGGAGGAGTGTTCCAGTGAAATGTTAATTAGATAAAACAGGGTTTCTCAACAGCAACACTATGACATTTGGACTGAATACTTCTTTGTGGAAGGCTGTCCTGTGTTTTGCTGGATGTTAAGCAGCAGCCGCAACCTCCACCCACTAGATAGCTATAGCAGCCCCAACTGTGACAACCAAAACATCTCTAGACGCTGTAACTGGGGAACTCACAGGGGAAAAGCTTTCCAGCCGAAACTGAGTTTGTTTCTGTGCCCTGAAAATCTTCCCCTAGGAATGAAATATTCTGAAGTCCATTAACACAGCAACTCCACTGCAGGAGCCCGGTCACCTAAGTAAAGGGTGTTGTTCTAGAGCCAGGTGGAGTTTTTTTTTTTTTGGAGAGATTTTCACTGTAGGGCGCGTGCGCTCGCCAGACAGACAGAGAGAGGCATAGAGACAGAAAGCGAGAAATCACCCCCGAGGGGGGATGGTCACACCGCAATCCCTTCTCCTCCATTCTCCTCTCGGGATCTTGCGCACGCACGCACACGCGCCCAGCGTGAGTTTTAAGCCACCGGGTCCAGGACACGAACCGCGGTCGACTACGTGGGAGTCCAGCGACATAGCCATTACGCTAACTGCTGGTTCCCAAGCCAGGTGGAGTTTTTGCTCATAGGGTACTTGGATCAGTGGCAACTGCCAAATGTCCCCTGTGGGGCAAAATCAGCAGTACTCTAAAGTAGTAGGTATGGACCATAGCTTTACATCAGGAACACACCCTGGTGAGCTTTTCAAATACCTAATGTTCAGGCCAGCAGGTGGTGTGAAGGCTAACTCAGCTGAATCTCACATGGCTAACTCAGCGATTTGAGTCCCGGAGCTGGTGCCTTGAAAATCACGCCAGGCACATGTGCATGCATGCCCCAAATCTCAACAGAACAGAAGAGAAGGGACTGTGGCATGGTCATCCACTGGGAGGGATTTCTTACTTTGCTCCTCTCTCTGTTTCACTCTCAGGTGAGCATACATGGCCTAAAACTAAAAACCAAACCAAAACAACAAAACCCCTCCATGTTTACTATTTCTAGTCAACTAAAAACATTTAATCTTTTCCTTTGTTTATGACAGTCTGTGTGCTTTTGCACAGGAGAGGGAGAGAGAGGGAGAGACAGACAAGGACTCTCCACAAAGTCATGCCACAATCCGCTTCCTCCTGTCCTCCAGCCTATGAGACCTTGGCACCAACACACACACCTGGTGTGTTTCGGGCTGACCAGACGGTGGATTCAAACCACCATGGTCACCATCTAAGACCTGGTGCCTCTTGAGCAGTACATTATCTCTGTGCCAGAGAGTTGGCCCCCAATCATATAAAAATATTTAAAATACAATTAAGGCTGGGCAAATCGTACTCTCATTTTAAAGTGTAGCATTTAAGGATAGAGAAAGATAGCAAGTGAACAATAGAGAGGCAGGACGTTAGTGAGAAACAGATATGGCTTATTAACTGTTGATGATGACATGTATAGTATTCTCAACTGGATTGGTCTGAGACGTATTTCATGATGGGCAAAGTATTTTTACAAGCAAAATGAGAAATAGCGATTGTTTTAAAAAATAATTAGAATAATAAAAATAATGATTGGGGAAAACATAGAAAAGATATTGAATGTTGAAGTGGGGAGATTAATGTCTCTGTACTGACTGACATGCATGGCACTGCCTTTTGAAAAAACAATGTAATACACTGTAAAGTTATATGTTATCCAATGTAATATAAAGAAGATTATGATGATAATAAAAAAAAGATGAAAGCTTCAACAAAACGATTAAAGAAGAGTTAAACTCAAAAAAAAAAAAAAAAGTGTAGCATTTAGAATGTCAGATTTGCCTAAGGCCACTCACTTCTCTGAGCCATAAGGACTACATCCACAAGATAGGAGTAAGTCTCTGGTTCCAACTCTCTTATAGGGATGTTATAACATTAACATTGTACATTCATACAATTAAGAAATTTATACATTATTCACACATGCTTAGGCCTGTCTTGGATTTCAGGTAGGTGTAAAGCATATCTATGAGGGATCTTCAAACAGTTCATGGAAAACATATCTTACAAAAGCACTGCTTGGATTTCACAATTTCTGAAAGTAAATCTGTACTTTAATTCTATTTTTCCATGATCTTTTTGAAATACCATGTTATTGAACTCATGAAATCCTCACTACTGTACATTCTCATTTATTTTTTTGAGGGTTCTTTTTGCTTTAGGGCACATGTGTTCACCAGAGACAGAAAGCAAGAAATCACCCACCAGGGCAGGATGGCCCACTCTGCAATCCCTTTTTACTCTACTCTCCTCTCGGACTTTGGGCAAGCACGCACATGCACATGGCATGAGTTTAAGCCACCGGGCCCAGGACCCGAACTATGGTCGGCCACGTGGGAGTCTAGTACCTTAACCACCACACCACCCTGTGGGCCCTACAACTTTATATTCTTAAAACAATGTTAGTAGAATCTGTTACTAACTTCTACTAGTTTAATTTAGGTTGATAATACAATGGAAAGTAAGTATGAATAAGTGACATGCAGAAAATTAATCATTATTCACCAAGCAAAATTTTTTTTTTGGGGGGAGAGGTTTTTGCTTTAGGGTGCATGCGCTCACCAGACAAAGAGATACAGAGAGACAGAAAGTGAGAAATCACCCCCCAGGGGGGACACCAAGAAAAATTTTAAACTTTCATTCTAGATTTAAAAAAAAAGAATTTGGAGACGGCTGGCTCAGTGGTAACATGTTGTTCAAGCTAAACTGGATCCATATGGAAGACAGTGGGATCTGCACATGTTGGGTGTGTACACCCATAATCTTGGCTGACTGGAATGGCTGTGGGGAAGGGACCAGAACTGTAGCATGAGACCCTAATAGGGGTGCTTGCCTCACTCTCACTCATGAAAGAAATAAATAAAAACACTTAAAGTTCACAAATCCGAATGTTTGTGATTGTACCCACAATGAAAGTTAACAGTTCTTCAGGCCTGCTAAATGAGGCCATCTGTTATCTGGTGGAAAAATCCATTTAAGATTAATGCCTGTGTTCCCCTGTCATGCAGGAGGAAACAGTAGCAGGAGCTGTGTTGCTACTACCTGTGTTACTATTATAGGTCTGCGTACACCAGGGGTTTTTGGATTGGTTCATTCCTCCAGCAGCTTCTATCAGTCAGATTTCAAGAGCAGAGACAATTTTAGATGAAAACTTTAGAAACATAATAATGCAAACAACTACAACAAAATTACATAAATGGTAAAATAAAAGGATGGACAAATTTATGTATCAGACAGACATCTAGAACGTATCACAAATTTAGTCAAAGGAGAATTCAAGGCAAAATACATTAAATATAACACAGGACCATTTTTTTTGTTGAAAATAAATAGGCAAAAACTATGAGAATATAAAACCATGGAACTTTTTTTGGGGGGGAGATTTTCGCTATAGGGCGCGTGCGCTCGCCAGACAGACAGAGACAGACAGAAAGCGAGAAAGCTCCTCTCAGGATCTTGGGCACGCATGCACATGCGCCTGGCGTGAGTTTTAAGCCACCGGGTCTGGGACGCAAACCACGGTTCACTACGTGGGAGTCCAGCGACATAGCCATTACGCTAACTGCTGGTTCCCACTTTTTTTCTTTTCAAGGAGGCAATCCCTCTGTCTCAAGTCTCCCAGTTGGGACTACAGAAATACACTACACATCGGCTTGCTCTTTCTTTTTTTTAAAGACAAGGTCTTGCTATGTTGCCCATACCAGCCTTAGGCTTGAGATCCTCCTGCATCAACTTCCCCAGAAAATCCATCAACACTGGCCTCCCAGGTGGTCCCAGCTATGGAGCATAGCATCTTAGCGACATGTGCCACCACAGCTAGGCCCACGAAGTCTTTTGTAACACAAAGCCCTAGAATCTACAAAGCTAACCTCATTAAAAATACTATGAGAAACTTAATTTTTGTGAAACTTTCTCACTATTCATCTTCAAAAAGAAGTAGGATTTGTTGCAAAATTTGGAGGATGTAAAAAATGTAAGGAAGTAGATTTAGTGAATATCAATGTAACATACAGTGTGATATAAAAAGAATGAGATAAATCGGTGGACCCAGCCACATCTGACACAGCCAATGAGGTATCAGTGGACCCAGCCACATTTGATAGAGCCAATGAGATGAGAACAATTAGTGGGCCCAGCCAATGATCAACCCACATGACCTAGGTTAAAATGATAGATCCTACAGAAAGCAACGGCTGGGGCCTTTTGAGTCACTCTTTGTCTGCTCAGGCCTGTTCCTACCTCTTGGGAATGTACTTTTACTTAATAAACTACCTTTTCCTAACAAAAAAAAATGTCCAGAATTGCTTATAAAAATAGATCATTTGTTAGGCTGATAGTAAACCTTGATGTAAAAAATTAAAAATTAAGCCACATTCCCTGACAAATATTATAAAACTAGAACCTTATGAGCATATAAAACAGAGCAAAAAGGTTTAATTCATTAAGCACATAAAAATTAACACAAAACAAACCACAACTAAATAAGCTGAACCAAAAAAATAAAAATTTTAATTCTATACTATTGGAAAATAGTGGCACTTAAACAGCTCATGTCCATACCTATAAAGTAGTGAAAACTAATCTGAGTTAAATTCATAGATGTAGTCATATATTAAATATAAAAGAACAAAAACAAAGTAAATAGTACATTCAAAGAGTAAAAGAATGCTAAAAAATCAGGAGGAACAAAAATAAAAATGAAAATAACAATAAAAAAATAACCACATTAACATTGTGGTTATTTTTCCTAAAAAATTTAAAAACTCAATAAAAATAAGCTCTGACCAAAGAAAAAATATTTTTTAAAGAGGAAAATACAAATGTACAAGACTAGAAATATCAAAAAGCATGCAACAGACATGGAAGAGATTAAGTTTATGAATAAATCATTTTATGTTAGCATATTTTAAAATATATACTCCGGAAAAAAAACAAATCACGAAAACTGACTAATGAAGTAAAAACCTAACCAGAATAAAACACAAAAAATTGTCAAAGAATTACTCCCAACAAAGGCTCCAGGCCTAGATGGTTTTATAGTTGAGTTCATTAAAACTTTCAAGAACAAGTAAGTCCCATGCTATATAAACTGTTCCAGACCACAGAAAATTAGGGATTTGTTCCAATTCATTTTATGAAGCTGGCCTAACCCTGATATCAAACCTGACAAAGATAGCACAAAAAAAGAAAATTACAGACCAAATTCACTTTGACTACAGATGCAAAGATCCTAAATAATATACGTGAAAACAGAACTCAGTGGTACACTACAAGATTATATATATGACATGAGGAAGACATTCTAGTAATAAAGAAGAGTTTATAATAGGTAATATCTTTACAAAATGCATCATATAAATAGGTCAAAGCAGCACTGCCAAATAATCCAAATAGATGCTAAAAAGCATTTGATGAATCTCAATATCCATTTCCCGTAAAAAGAAAACAAAGTCTTGGTCAACTGTAAGTGATATATGCTTAACATCAGAGATCTTAACTGTAAGAGGAAATGACGTCTATCACTGTTATATTTAAAATTGAAAGGAAAGTTTATCAAATTTGATAACAAAATGAAGGCAATCAGAAGATACATAGAATAAACTACCCCAAAAGTCAAAAGTAACAGGTACCAGCAGATAGCATAATGGTTACGTTGCTATAGTCCCATGTAGTCGACCCTGGTTCGAGTCCTGGACCTGGAGGCTTGAAACTCATGCCTGGGCACATGTGTGTGCATGCCCACCTAAGGTCCCTAAAAACCCCTAGAATCTCTCTTAAAAAAAAAAATTAAAAAGTCAAAAGTAACAACTGAAAAATAAGGTTGAAATAAAATTCAGTGAAAACATAACATGAATATAGCAAATCTGTGCATTTCCTATAAACCAAAACAAACAAACAGTAAAATGGAGAAATACATTTTTCAGAATATAAACAACACAAGAAAACATTACCAAGGAATAAGCATAATGAGAAACATAAGTGGACTAAATTAAAATGAAGTAAAACTTCACCAAAGGGCATAAAAGATGTAAGTAAAAAAACACAAGTTGTCTGGGGACCAGCAGATTGCATAATGGTTACGTTGCCAGACTCCCACGTATTTGACCATGGTTCAAGTCCTGGATCTAGCAGCTTAAAAAATTCATGCTGGACACATGTGCATGTGTGCCCAAGATCCTAAGAGGAGAATGGAGGAGAAGAGAATTAGGCATGTCCTAATTTCTTGCTTTCTGTCTCTCTGGCGAGCGCACATACCCTATAGCAAAAATCTCTTTCTCAAAAAAACAAAAGCCCAAAAAGTTGTCTGAGGTTAATTTTTCTAGAATAAATTTTCACAGTTAATGCATTTTGAATCAAAAATCCCTTTGATGTTTGTTTTATAAAAGCAGGAAAGTGATTCACAATTTCATGACAAAAAATTAAGTGGTTAGAAAATAAAATCAAGAAAACTGTGAAAAAGGAGGATAATGCGGGAAGATTAATCCTACCACACATTTTAATATTTAATAGCTAAAATTCATAAATGTCATAAGAACAGAGAACATAAGGGAAGAAAATGGAGTCCGAGGTTTTAGTAAAATAGTAGTAACATTACAGACCAGTGTTAAGAAAGAAAAATTCAAAATGGCTGAAATAACCATTCAGAAAAAAAATCAAAATGAGTACATCTAATGGCATTTATCAAACATACAGCAGATGGACTAAAGGGTTAGACATGAGAATAGAGTAAAAAAACACAGCTCAGTAATGAGTGGCTAGTGGCATGGGGATGTTCTTTTTAAGCATAATAGTAATGTTGTCCACTTAATGTTCACAATATTAAGTAGACAGACCAAACTATTTAAAAAAGTAACTAAAATTAAACAACAAACAGCAATGTTAGAAAAAACTGGGAACCAGCAGTTAGCGTAATGGCTATGTCGCTGGATTCCCATGTAGTCGACCGCGGTTCGTGTCCCGGACCCGGTGGCTTAGAACTCACGCTGAGCACGTGTGCGTGCGTGCCCAAGATCCTGAGAGGAGAATGGAGGAGAAGGGATTGCGGCGTGACCATTCCCCCTGGGGGGTGATTTCTCGCTTTCTGTCTCTCTGTCTGTCTCTGTCTGTCTGGCGAGCGCACGCACCCTATAGCGAAAAAGTCTTAAAAAAAAAAAAAAAAGAAAAAATTTATATTTTTATATTAACATCTTTACCATACAAAAGTTCAGTGTCACTAAAAACTGACACTAAGAACAAATAACACACCAGAAAGAAATGTATTTAGTAAATTAATAAAGGAGTAACAATTACACGCAGCAAGCAATTCCAATTCTGATAATCTATGAAAACTTATACATTAAAGGATATTCATTGCAATATTTTTTCAAAGGTAGCGACTTTGTTTTAATGCAGTCACTACTTACAAAAATGGGCAAAAGGGAGACATGAATAGCTGCACACATTACCACAATTATAAGTTAATAAAAGCCTACATTAAATGCGTCTTTTATAAAATAACCACTTATCCGAGTACCTAAAAGCTGAATGAGCCTGCAGTATTTGGTACTTCTGATACTTCCATTAGCTTCAGTTTCACTAGTCCCTTTCCAAACAGAAAGTCAAAAGGTGTCCCTCTGTGCCTCAGGTGGCCGTTCTGAACATCTTTTAGTTGCTGAATTCCAAACTTCATTTTCTGGATTTCTTGTTTAATTGTGGTTACTCGCTCAAAAACAGCACTTCTTTTTTCTTGAACTTTATTGCAATCCGCAGTGACTGTGCGTTTGTATTGCTTCACATCTTCATGCTTCTTATTTATTTTGAATTGTGCTGTGGCAAGTTTTTCCTTCTTCACAATCATCAGTCTCTTGAATGAATTTTCCTCAGTCTTCAATTTCTTCAGTTCTGACTCATCACTCTCGATTTGGTCCTCCAAGTTCAGGCTCTCCTTTAAGACACTGGTTAATTTTTCCCTGTTATCTGCAAGGTCCTGTATTTTCTTTTGCTATAACTGCACCTCCAGCTGGCAAGAAGGCAGGCAGTCAACTGAATCTCTATAGATTTCATACTTCTCCATCACTTCTTGCCTGGAATTTTTAAGCTCTTGGACTGTATCTTTCATTTTTTCTTTATAATTCTTCAGCTTCTCTGGAGAATCCACAATTTTTGTTTTCAAATTCTCTTGAACTTCTTTCAAAGAAACTACCAACAATTTTAGTTCATTCAAACACTTGGTTTTCTCTGAAATATCTGACTTCTTTTGGGAATTTCCCTCTTGCAGCACTATCGTTTTTTGATGAAACTCCTGATTCAGTGATTGCTGCAGCTCCTGAAAATCATCTGAAAGTTGCTTAAGCTCTTCTTGCTCTTCCACTGGAACAGAGTCAAGTCTCTCCAATTTCATCAATGCCTCCTGGTGTGCTGTGTTCAACTGCTGCATTTTGTCCAAAGAAGATTTATATTGCCAAAGAAATTCCATGTATGTTTCACGGCATGCTTCTCTGAAGTGAATAAACCGACTTGTCCGTTTTTGCTTTTGGATACATAATATCAGCAGTCTCAAAGACATTCACCCGGCAAATGGGCAAAAACAAGTCAAGATGAATAAATAAATTGCTGAATGGTAAGAAGCCTTCCATCACATGTGGACACATGACTTCGGTGTTCATTGGCATCATGTAAAAATGCTCCAGCCGAATTCCGTACACTATCTGTAAGGCTCTCATGTAGATCGTGTACAAGACTTCGGGCTTTGGATTTGGATAAAGATCATTCTTGGAGAGGTTTTTACCATCAGCTCCTGTTAAGATCTTGTTTCGAATATGAACCACAATCTCAGCTACATTATATCTGGGGAAAGACAAAGTTTCCATCTTGGGAGTTTTCTGTTAATCTACAGCTCAAGCAGCCGCGGCGCAGCCAAAACCCACCAGATTCTGGCTGTTGTTGCTTTTCCTTCATTGCAATTTTTGTTCCATCTCCCAAGAACTACATAAATAGTGGGGTCCAATTTAAACAAACATTAACAAGAATGTATACATGAAAAGAGGGCACTGGAAAAACTAAAGGAAATAAATCAAAGTGTTTATTTTCAGGTAGAGACATTACTGGAACTATTTTTCTTCTTTGTACACTTATAATATGAATATCCATTACTTTTATAATTAGAAAAAAAAATTGAATAATATAAAAACACATGAATGAGGGACCAGGAGTTAGCGTAATGGCTATGTTGCTGGATTCCCATGTAGGCGACCGCGGTTCGCGTCCCGGACCCCGTGCCCAAGATCCTAAGAGGAGAATGGAGGAGAAGGGATTGCGGCGTGGCGTGGACCCAGTGGCTTAAAACTCACACTGGGCGCGTGTGTGTGCGTGCCCAAGATCCTAAGAGGAGAATGGAGGAGAAGGGATTGCGGCGTGGCCATCCTCCCTGGGGGGTGGTTTTTCGTTTTCTATCTCTCTGTCTCTGTCTGCCTGGTGAGTGCATGTGACCTATAGCAAAAACCTCTCCAAAAAAAACCCCACATGAATGATTTTTCATAAATACATGGCAACAAAAGCTCAAATTGTTTGTAAATTAAACTAATTGTACATACTTTTAACTCCATTAATATCTTTTTCTAAAGAATTACTTTATTTAACTTTATTTATTTTTTTACTTCAATTTGACCAGAGAGGGACACAGTGCAAGAGGGAGAGAAAGTGAGAAAGCAAGCCAACAGGTCCGGGACTCGAACCATGGTCAGCCATGTGGGAATCCAGTGCCTTTACCACCACACCACCTGCTGGCCCCTCACTCCATTAATATCTTAAGTTACTGTTAAAATACAGTTAGAAGTCAGTCATCACTATCTTATCTTCCTTTTTTTTTTTTTTTTCTCAAAGAGATTTTTAATTCCTATAACAGGGATTGCTTTTCACACAAATATATCTAAATATCTGAAACAAATTATAAAATGGTCTATATGCAATGGGAATAGCTTAAAATTATGGCATATTTCATACTAATAACGTTGATTTTTTTTCAGTGAATATTTATAACAAAATCAGTTACAGACTGGTGTTTTATGTTAAATTTTACTCAGGAAACTTTAGTTAGGCATTCCAACTAGGAAAATGGAAAAGAAGTAGTCTAAGAGGCTCTTAGGGAAGGACAAAATTTCCCTAAAAATCTTTACTGACAGGAAAATCTTATTTTGTGTCTAACAGAAATCTCTCCCGTCATTTAAAACTCTTGTCTTAAAAAAAATATAGCTATATTCCATTTTGTTTTCTTTATAGCAACATAATTTTGAAACGTTAGCTATTTCCTAACACTCTGATCTAATTTTTAGATTTTTGTGGTTTTCCTACACTTTTCCTATCTTTCAAATTATTTCAACTCAATGGCACATAAAAGCATTAGACAATGTAATCACATGAAAAAATACCTTGAAACTTCCGCATGATGCATTTCTTTGGAAACACCACCATACTTTCTTCTAGGCACCTGTCAAATTACTGTGCTATGTCTCTTATGCTATCTAAATTATGTTTATATGTTTACTAATTATATGTACTAATTTATACCTTTTTTTAATTGCCAGAGGGCATGAGTACATAAGTAAGAGAGAGAGAGAGAAAGAGAGAGAGAGAGAGAAAGCATCCCCAAATGGGGTACGGTCAAGCCACAATCTCTTCTCCTTCATTTCTCCATCCTGTGAGTATCTTGAGCGTCTGTGCTCACTTGCCTGGTTTATTTTTCAAGCCTCTGGGGCTGGGATTCAAGTAGCAGTTGGTCATAGTTTCCTTAACCACGAGGTGTGGGATCAGCATCAATTTATAATTCTACTCAGAATTATACAGAAGTCCTAGCCTAATAACATGTTCTAGCCTAATAATACCAGTAGTATTTTTCTACTTGTCCAACATTTTCTATCCAGACTTCACTACTGCTCAAATTTAACAAGTCTATCTTCTCACCTATTATGAAGCACTTATGAAATCCAAGTTCTAGTTTTAGAGATGTCCCTAACTTACTTTTGTGACACTGGGAAAATCACTCAACTTCTCTGAATTTCAATGTTTCCTTCTTTAAGTGGAGACAGGAACACACCAGAAGCCTTAGGAAAGTCTTTACAATATTGAAATTTTATCGTAAATACCAGGGAACAGATTCCACTCTAATCTCTTAATATTAAATTAGTGCTTACCATGTGGAGACACTTTGAGCAATATCACAATGTAACTAGTAAGATATATTCTCAGGGAAAAGTTTTTTTAATTAAAGTACCCAGATTCAGATACTGTACTAATTATGCATAATTATTAGCATACTTCTTTCCAGTTCCCATGAATGGAACTGGTGATTTCTTTCCTAATCAAGCTATTATCAAATATTTCCCTTTCCCACGATTTCCTTTTAAAACTCTAGTCTTTCTAAATTACTTCCATTTCTCTCTGTTGCCCTCAACTAAACTGTAAATTAACTGCTCCAACTGAAGCTCTCATTACCAACTCCCCATTAAAAAACGGTGTGATACGGGTCCCTTCTATTTAGGAAAATGTTTCCATTTTCTTAGAACAAACATTATGGCCCAGTCATAGTGCTAGTCCAGTGGGATGTTCCTGCAAGATTCTAAAGTCACCTGAGAGGCCCTGGATTAGATCCTAGGTCTACCTAAACATGCCAGGCATGCTGTGTGCTCATGATCCTAGCTGACTGAGGCTGGGGGGAGGATAAGAGAGAGAAAGATAAGGAAAGCACCCCTCAATGGGGCACAGTCACATCATAATCCGTCTTCCTCCATTTTCTCATTCTGTCGGTGCATTTTTTAAGCTGCCAGGGCTGGGATTCAAACTGAGATGGATCATGTGGGATGATCCAGCTCCCAATGCACAGCATAGTGCTGAACTGCTGCACTGTGGGTCAACCCTGGAGTTTTAGAGCTGGAAGAAACCTCTATATCATCACTAGCCTTATTTTATGGATTAGTCAGCTAATAAAATGAAAGGTTAAAACACTGTGAGCAGGTCACAAAAGCTTCTTTATGCATCACAGAGCACATGCACTTGAGAAAGAGAGAGACAGACATGAGCACCCTCCACAGGTCTGGTCACACTGCAATCCCCTTCCTCCAGTCTTCTAGCCTGTATGATTGTGGGTACATGTGGGCACGGGCAGGCCATTCAAGTTTAATAACAGAGCTTGTTTTTAATCCTGAATCCAGGGTTTCTTCAACATATAAGTTTGTCTGATACCTAACACTTTTACTAAATTCAAACTTCAGAAGTTTCTGATCTTTGTTTTAATTAAGTTGGATTTATTGAAGAATTCAGGCTTACTAGAAGTACATCAATTACTGATGAGGGCAGGACTGAGTCTGTCATTCCATGTGGGAGTCTAGCACCTTTAACCAGCATACCACCTGCCGGCCCCCATTCTCAGTTTTAATCTTTCATTTTTCTTTTTAGAAAAATTTTGCTATAGGGTACATGTACTCGCTGGAGAGATAAAAAGTGAGAAAATACCCCTCAGGAGGGATCGCCATGCCTCAATCCCTTCTCTTCCATTCTCCTCTCAGATCTTGGGCATGCACACACATGCACCCTGCATGAGTTTTAAACTGCCAGTTCTGAGACTTGAACCACAGTCGACTATATGGGAGTCCAGTGACAAACATTATGCCATCTGCCAGTCCCTTAGTTTTAACTTTTCTAGAGAAAAAAAAAAAATCTCAAGTTCATTGGTTCAACTTTGTTCTCTTAATCATTTCGAAAATGAATTTTGAATGAGCATAGCAAGTATTTTTTTAATACTCCAATAAGCTTCTCAGTAAGTGTAGTTCTTCTGCACCATCATATGCCAATTAATAGCATTTATTTGACACTTTTCTTCCAAATTGTGTTAGTATTAACAAGTCAATGCTTGTTGCTTTGACTTTTTTTTTTGGAGAGGATTTTGCTATAGGGCACGTGCGCTTGCCAGAAAGACAGAGACAGACAGAGAGAGAGAAAGAGAGAAATCAACCCCCAGGGAGACGGCCATACCGTAATCCTTTCTCCCTCATTCTCCTCTTGGGATCTTGGGCATGAACGCACACACATTCAGTGTGAGTTTAAGTCACTGGGTCTGGGACTCGAACTGTGGTCAGCTATATGGGAGTCCAGCTACATAGCCATTACACCAACTGCTGGTCTCATCTTTGACATTTTTTTAAAAAGGTTTTTGCTGAAGTGAGACAGAGTCAGAGAGAAAGGGAGAAATCACCCCCCAGAAACCGCCCATGGCAATGACCAGGCCACAGTCCCTTCTCTATTCTCTTGGAAATTTGGGTGTACACGCACCTGGTGTGATTTTCAAGCCACTGGGTCTGAGGCTCGAACCATGACTGACTAAGTGGGAGCCTAGCACTTTAACTACTATGTCACTGCTCGTTTGATATTTTAACACACAGAAAATTCTGGTTTTATTTACCCTGCCAGAGTAAATTTCTCTTCCAAATCAATTTTAAAATGTTTTTAAAAAGACTGTATTTTGGAAACCAGCAGTTAGCGTAATGGCTATGTTGCTAGACTCCCACGTAGTCGACAGCGGTTCACGTCCCGGATCCGGTAGCTTAAAACTCACTCCAGGCGTGTGTGCGTGCATGCGCAAGATCCTGAGAGGAGAATGGAGGAGAAGGGATTGCAGCGTGACCATCCCCCCGGGGGGGGTGATTTTTCGCTTTCTGTCTCTCTGTCTCTCTCTTTCTGTCTGACGAGCACACGCGCCCTATAGCAAAAAACCTCTCCGAAAAAAAGAGACTGTATTTTGTACCTATGAAACATTAAAAAAATTAATTAAGCTTTATTTAGTTATTTTAATTTGACCAGAGAGAGAGAGAGAGAGAAAGTGAGAAAGCAAGTTTCTAGGTCTGGGACTCAAACCACGGTTGGCCACATGGGAAGTCCAGCACTTTTAACCATCACGTGACCAGCCAGCCCTCATGTTAAACATTTTTTATCCAGAAGGGTCCATTAACTTCTACACTTTTGTTTTCTGTATTTAAATACATTATCTGCATACTCAAATTTATTTGGGTGTCTAATATAGTCAAGTCACTGAACTCCCTTGTCCTTGAGTAAATGATTCATAACATTCTTTGGCTGGTATAGAGAAGAATTAGAAGAGTCTGGATTCACAATGGATTCTTTAAAAAGTCCAAGAAAGAGACATGCTTTTACTTTTCCTTATGCACTGACTTATTTACTGTTTCCCAATGTCCCTCTAACCCCAGACCCATTATTCCTACCATCCCTAAGAACTCTACAGAAAACTTTTTATCCAACAGTTCTACAACATTGTCCCTATACCCTTATATCCTCCTGTCATCTGAAGAACTTTAGAGAAGTTTAGAGGATGTCTGTCCTTTATTATACATGCTATCACAGAAGCTTGGAGCCAGAAAGAATCTTAGAGATTTCCAAGAGCAGTTCTCATATACTAGCTTGCTTTTCGCCAATAATAAAACCTGTGGCTACGTATAGTACTTAGCCCATTTAACAAATCAGTATGACATACACACATAATACTTACTTGTACTCATCATAGACTTCCTGCTTGGGCAGCGAAGTCTCGGGATGTTCCTCTAGGGTATTCCGAATCCAGGAGAAGGCATGCATTTGCTGTGCCCGACTAGATGACATAGCGTTCTGATCACTAATCACAAAATAAAAACAGTTCCAGTTAAACAGATGGCAGTGCGTTCATAATTTGTGGGCCAGGTCTAAGTGTTTCATTTGAGAACTGTGTGCAAACACACTACAAATGACCAAATCAAACTTAGGATATACGGCAGATGACCTTTAATCCACACACAGGTTTCTAACTGTGGTCGTGAGTCGTTTTCTATAGCTAGTGTCACACTGAAGTCACTGCCTTGTCCATTCCTCTTCGGGGTCTCAAAAGTGGCACCGTGATGAAACAGTGACAATGTAAGATCTGTTTCAATCAAAATACCTTTAAGTGGTTATTTGGTCATTTATTTATGTATTTACCTACATTGACCAAGTCATCAAACTTTTAAAACAAAAGTTATGGACTTTGTTTTCTATTTGTTCAGCATTCCCAAAGATTATACCAGGAATTAACTACCCTGAATCTTACCCAGGAACTCTAAGGTACAGAACAGAATTCACGTAAGAGAGATAATGAAAGGACAAACCTCCCCCTACAGTCCTTCCTACAACCAGGCCCCGTGCCCCGGGCTACCATGTACACTAAGCATCACACATTCTTTTTTTTCTGGAGAGGTTTTTGCTATAGGGCGTGTGTGCTCGTCAGACATACAGAGAGAGACAGAGAGACAGAAAGTGAGTAATCACCCCCCAGGGGGGATGGCCACACCACAATCCCTTCTCCTTCGTTCTCCTCTTGAAATCTTGGGCACGCACATGCGTCTGGTGTGAGTTTTAAGCCACCGGGTCCGGGACGCGAACTGCGTTCAACTACAGGGGAGTCCAGCGACATAGCCATTATGCTAACTGCTGGTCCCAGCATCACATATTCTTACCAGATGGCAAGATAAACGAATCCTACAAACGGACACTGCCGCCAGTGTGAGAGAGGCTGCCTTACTAAAGCTGGCCCCTATCTCCGCTACCTATACGGATAGCTTATTGAACTACTAAGAAGCGCCCGTACAAGTTTCTAGAACATAAAATGTTTGGAACAGTTATAAAATTCAATCCAGGGAAGTTAAAGTAACGGAATTTTCATCTCACTTCTTTATATACACAATTTTAAAGAAGCAGAATGTTAAGGTAACTTAAATGAATGAAACGAATTCTGAAAAATACTTAAAGGGTAAGGAAACTAACTTTAAAGGGAAGGACTGAATGAAAAACTTCTCTGCATATTTTCTAGATGAGACAAATACTTTTAATACGAAACCATAGTTTTAAGCACTTAAAATACCCTTCACACTGATTGTGAATTCAATACCCCAAACAGATAAATTTCACTTTTTCTTGTTTTATATTTTGTGATGTACATACATGATGGTACACCCCCCCAAAAACAAAACAAAACAAAATCTCTTGCACTTTCTACATTACCAATACTTATCTGCTTATTCTTTGGTTTTAAATTCAATTTTCACCATTCCTCATACTGTATAAATACATCCATCTGGCTATCAAATACAGCCCACACTGCATTCATAGAAGTTACCTGGTTGCACAAATGAAACAGCAAAACTGCACATAAGCACTTAACCTATGATCACCAAAAACTAAAGTGGTCTATTGTTTCGCCATTTTGTTCTTTGATGATTTTAAGAATACTGTAAAACAGTAAGGACAACGTGGATCACACATACAGCCTAAGGCTGTCCTATGAACAGTGCACTTATGGCAAAGACAAGAGGAGACATACCTTTTCTCTCCATTGCTGAGACCAGAAGGCAGCTGAAGGTAGAGGTAGAGTTTCTCTAGGTCTGTAAACTTCTCAACTTCTTGCTGGTGACAAAGAATGAAAAAGAAAGACCTGTATTTAAAATAACCATTTTTCCTCCAACCAAAGTTATTAAACATCTCCCTTAAAGATACTGACTATATAAACTTAAGCTAAACAAAATGAATCACTTACCAAATTGAATAAATCTAGGCTCTTTTCTCATTACTAAATACAATTAAGTTGTTTGATAAATCCACTGCATACAAAAAATTAGCAAAAAAAAAAGTAGTTATCAGTTCTAACACTATAGGTATTCTTTCACAAAAGTCTCTCATTTTTAGTCCAATTTAAAGAAAGAGTTTTTGTTTTGCTTTTATAATATAGTATTACGAGGTAAGTACTAGACTCGAAGTTAAAGAAGTATTTATTAGAAAGTTTCAGCCTATTCATTAATTGGTGATGAGGCTTTGGTACTTGGGTAATTTTCCTTACAACAATAAAATAGATGAGATAATTTCTAGACTCCTTTTCTAATTTTCAAATATCTAGTACATGTAACTGATAATGCCACTTTTACCTGTAAATGGAACTGAGGTTAAAAAAAAAGGCAAAACAAAAAAAACCCCACTGACATAAAACCAACAAGCTTTTCTACACTACAGATATAATTATTTCTGGATTGCGAAAGTGGTTGCTATTTAGAGAACCTACTTGTAAGATTCTCTATTGCTATTGTTCTATGTCATTTTATCTATAAATGTATCCTTTAAAATAATTCTGCATTCATCTTTATGACTCTCCCAGCTGAGTTTGCCACATAATAGGTTCAAATGTGCTATAAATCCTATTACAATAAAAATATCCATAATAAAATTGTGGTAGCTTAATTCAGGAAAAGTAACACTGTGATAGAAAATGTATTTTCCTGGAGGCAGAGTTTATTCTTACTTAACAAAGCACAGCTTAAACACAGAACTCTCATTTTGGAAAAGCTTAAAATGGTATTAACTAAGCCTATTCTTAGATTCTCACTAGAATGCATCCACAAAAGCTTAATCTCAAAATTCACCCACAGAATCATTATTCTAATCTATCAATTGCTTGCAAAAAGTTCTCAAATTACATTGAAAAAAATCCCATTGTTTATGAAATTTTTCCAACTAGTTTTTGCTCCAATACCCAACAGAGTTACCATTTATACTCTACACAGCTCTCGACTCAAAGAAAAAAACAAAAATAAAATCACACCAAAACATTCCTTTCTTCACTGTTAATGTCTTCTTTCCTACAGTTTCCAGCGTGTTCAGTGTGGGATCTGCTTAATTTTTTTTTTTTTTGAGAGATTTTCACTGTAGGGCACGTGCGCTCGCCAGACAGACAGAGAGAGGCATAGAGACAGAAAGTGAGAAATCACCCCCCAGGGGGGATGGTCACGCCGCAATCCCTTCTCCTCCATTCTCCTCTCGGGATCTTGGGCACGCACGCACACGCGTCCGGCATGAGTTTTTAAGCCACCAGGTCCAGGACATGAACCGCGGTCGACTACGTGGGAGTCCAGCGACATAGCCATTACGCTAACTGCTGGTTCCCTGCTTAATTTTGATCTCGGTGCATTCCACATTCATGCTGTATAAAGTCCTCCAACTCCTGGCCCCATATTCTTCTAGTCTTGTATTTTCACAGGCTCCACACTAGTACAGGTCTTTAGCTTTTTCTCAGTCAGGAAGGAGAACTCATGTGCTTATTCATTAAGTTTGTTTACTGCCATATTCCAAGCATGTAAAAATTATAAACCTACACTGTGTATCATGAACTATCTTAAAGTTTGAATAACAGAAAAGAGTGAATAATGGGACCAGAGGATAGGGTAGCAGTTACTTTACTGGACTCTCACATGGCTAACCACAGTTCGAGTTCTGGACCCCATGGCTTGAAAATCATGTCAGACTGCCATACATGCCTGCGGCGGTATCTCTTGTCCCCCTAAAGGGTAGTTTCTTACTTTCCCTCTCACTGTGTCTGTCTTTCTCCAGAGGACATGCACCCTAAGGCAAAAAAAATCAAAAAAACTCAAAAAAAAAAAAAAACAGTGACAAACACAACACAGACTAACAACGCAACACCACCAGTCACCACAGTCCTTGCCCTGTAAGTTCCGTGAGGTTAAGGACTCTTAAATTATAGAATAATGACATTTAGAATTATAAAAATATCTAACTATCTGTTTTCCTTGTCTCTAACCTCTTCACTTTAATCTGTTTTAAATATGGTTTTTAAAGTACTGTTTACAAATACTAACTAATATCACCCACTTAATATCAATGATGCCTATCAAATTAAATCCAGAGGTTATATTATGATAATAAAGCATATTAGTTATTTTAAAAATAATTATTTATTTAATTTCATTTGTTATTATTTTTTAATTTGACCAGAGAGAGAAAGAGGAGAGAGGAGAGAGGAGAGGGGGAGAGAGAGAAAGAGAGAAAGAGAGAGAGAGAGAGAGAGAGAGAGAGAGAGAGAGAGAGAGAGGGAAAGGGAAAGGGAAAGGAAGAAAGCAAGCCACAAGGTCTGGGACTTGTACTGCAGCCGGCCATGTGGGACTCCAGTGCCTTTAACCACCATGCCATCTGCTGGCCCCACAAAGCACATTATGAAAGGCAGCATTTGAGAAAATGTATGAAAAACATTTAAGCACTAAGAATAAAAAATGTCATATTATGGGGTAAACTTTGGATTCTATATAGTTTTCAAATTTTACATATACTGAAGAACAGAGATGAAGTTCCAAAATGAGAGGAAAGTTCAGAAGATATTCCAAATTAGGATAAAGCACAAAACAGATGATTTAAAGAGGATGTTTAAAAAAAGAAGTGTTGAAGGAACCAGCAGATTGCATAATGGTTATGTCACTGGACTCCCACATAGCTGACCATGGTTTGAGTCCCAGACCTGGTGGCTTAAACCTCATGCTGGGAGACCAGCAGGTGGTGTGGCAGTTAAGGTGCTGGACCACCCCACATGGCCGACCACGGTTTGAATCCTGGACCTGGTGGCTTGCTTTCTCACTTACCTCTCTCTCTCTCTGTGTGTCTCTCTCCAGGCACGTGCTCATGATCCTGGGGGGGTGGGGGTGGAGCGGGGTGGGGGGCAGTTGTGGCATGAGACCTTATTGAAGATGTTTCTCTGTCTCACAAAAGAAACTTTAAAAAAAAGAAAAGGCGTATTAGGCACTAATTCATCTCCTAGTTGTAGTGTTTTCTCAGGAGGCTTCCCATCTTCCTGCTACCTTCTACCAGAACGACCTCAAAACTTAGTTTCTTTCTTTCTTTTTTATTTCTTTATTTTTTTGAGAGGTTTTTGCTACAGGGCGTGTGCACTCACCAGAGAGACAGAGAGACAGAAAGCGAAAAATCACCCCTTAGAGCAGATGGCCACACCGCAATCCCTTCTCCATTCTCCTCTCGGGATCTTGGGCATGCACGCACACGTGCCTGGCATGAGTTTAAGCCACCGGGTCCAGGACTTGAACTATGGTCCACTACATGGGAGTCCAGTGACATAGCCATTACGCTACTGCTGGTTCCCAATTCAGTATCTTTTTAAAAAAAATTTCATATAACAAAAGCAATTTTTAAACTATTCAACTATTGTTTTATTTGCTATGTGGGCTTCAACACATGAAGAAAAAAAGGTGGAGAATGGATAATACCAACATTCTTCACTGAACACAAGGAACACGGTGTGTAGCATGGCTGAGTCCTCCAAGAAGACTTGGTGTGGGGTATGCAGTCATTCACGGCTACCACTGGCTTCCCAAACAATGCTCGCTGGTCTAGAAGGTCCTAACCCTGCCTCCTTATCGAGGTAAGAGGAGCGTGTTAAACACTCCATTATTTGATATCCTCTGTGAAGGTTTAAATGTCAAGAATCAAAGTTTTCTGGGAACCAGCAGTTAGCGTAATGGCTATGTCGCTGGACTCCCACGTAGTCGACCGCGGTTCGTGTCCCGGACCCGGTGGCTTAAATCTCACGCCGGGCGCGTGTGCGTGCGTGCCCAAGATCCCGAGAGGAGAATGGAGGAGAAGGGATTGCGGCGTGACCATCCCCCCTGGGGGGTGATTTCTCGCTTTCTGTCTCTATGTCTCTCTCTGTCTGTCTGGCGAGCGCACGTGCCCTACAGTGAAAATCTCTCCAAAAAAAAAAATAAATAAAAATAAATAAATAAATAAAAAATAAAAGAATCAAAGTTTTCTGTTACACGGTGATATTCACTGACTGTGAAAAAGAAATGTTTGGGTAGATATATGAAATGAAGGGTAGTGGTACTTTACTTTTACAGCACTAGGGAAAAGACCAGCTGCATAACTTTTAAAAATGATCATTTTAAAACTGAGCCTTAAAAGGAGTGAAGTACCGATACATGGGTGAGCCTTGCAAACAGGCTGAATAAATGGAGCCAGACACAAAAAAACCAAGCAGAACGTGAGTCCATCCATACGGAATGTAAAGGATAGGCAAATACGTAGAGATACGAAGCAGATCCGTAGTTTCCAGAGACTGTGTGGAAGGGGGCACAGGACAGACTGCTTAATGGGTACAGGACAGTTACTTTTTGAGGTGATGAAAATGTTTGGGCATGAGATTGAGGAGATAGTTGCACAACACCGGGAATGTACTAAAAACTCCTAATAGCAAATTTTGTTATCTGTATTTTATTACAATTTTAAAAAATGGTGTCACGGTGATATTCACTGACTGTGAAAAAGAAATGTTTGGGTAGATATATGAAATGAAGGGTAGTGGTACTTTACTTTTACAGCACTAGGGAAAAGACCAGCTGCATAACTTTTAAAAATGATCATTTTAAAACTGAGCCTTAAAAGGAGTGAAGTACCGATACATGGGTGAGCCTTGCAAACAGGCTGAATAAATGGAGCCAGACACAAAAAAACCAAGCAGAACGTGAGTCCATCCATACGGAATGTAAAGGATAGGCAAATACGTAGAGATACGAAGCAGATCCGTAGTTTCCAGAGACTGTGTGGAAGGGGGCACAGGACAGACTGCTTAATGGGTACAGGACAGTTACTTTTTGAGGTGATGAAAATGTTTGGGCATGAGATTGAGGAGATAGTTGCACAACACCGGGAATGTACTAAAAACTCCTAATAGCAAATTTTGTTATCTGTATTTTATTACAATTTTAAAAAATGGTGTTTTTTTTTTTTAACATAGCTTAACATATTTGGCAAGTATGAAGATACGACTTGAAAATTTCAAATGACAACTATCAACATCTCCACATCTCTAGGCTCGAAAGTCTTCATTTCCTTGAGCTGAAAAAGTTAAGTTTCAAAGCAGTTACTGAAAATGGTTTTAGATTTAGAGGAAACTTCAAATATCATTTATTCTGTTGAATGAACTACATGGTAATTTCATACTACTATGGTTGAAGATCATGCCTGAAAACTTCTGAGGACTCCTTCCTCACACATAATTTTTGCAAGTAAATATTCTAAAGGAGTATTATATATATCTAAGTACATACATACACACACACATATATACACACACATATATGCTTTTTGGTGATAAATGTCCACTGGCAATTTTATACATCTAAGTATATACATATGTGCATAAAATTGCCAGGACACATGTCATCAGAGCGTATATGTGTATGTACACATGTGTGTTTAATTTTATGCACGTATGCGCACACACACAAAGATATATAAAATTGCCAATGGACATGTTTTCACTAGAAAGTGAGAGAAAGGACCCAGTGGGGCATGGCCATGCCACAATCTCTTCATTTCTCCATCTGGTCAGGATTTGGGGCATGCATTCATATTCACCCAGCACACTTTCGATCCACTAGGCTGGGACTCAAACTACAGTCAGCCATGTAAAAATCCAGGTCCCTCTGAGAGCACTTAAAACTGCTGTGTAGAGAGCTAGCCCCAAAAGGAATATTTTAACTGAAGTTTTATTTATATAGATGCCAAAGATTTTCCAGAAAACCAACTTGGAGAATTTACGGTAAAATCTCCCTATTTCCAAATAAATAAGCAGAACTGTGTGTCATCATTCCGTTATCATAAGCATTCGACTTAATGAACTTTTTTTTCTGTACCTTTGGCACACTTAATGTTGCAAATGACTTGATGGTGCTGTGATCTCTCGTAATTATAGACAGAAAAGTAGCTAACAATTAGATTTAACAATCACTTTAACGTTATGTGATAAAAGAGAAGGTATAAAAGTATAATGTGAGGTATGAGGTACCAGAGATAAAAGTTACCTCCGGAGGTTCAAGGTGGAGTTCAGTGCTCTGATCCTTCTACTCAGCACCCTCTTTCC
>NW_006201797.1:37563-40978 GCF_000334495.1 Tupaia belangeri chinensis | reverse complement strand
TAAAGTGTTGGCTGATAAAATATACTAACACTGGGACCAGAAGATGGCATAGTGGTTACGTCACTGGACTCCCACATGGTTGATCATGGTTTGAGTCCTGGACCTGGCAGCTTAAAAATTCATACTGGGTGTGTGTGAATGCGTGCCCAAGATCCTAAGAGGAGAATGGAGGAGAAGGAACTGCAGTGTGTCCATCCCTCCAGGGGGGTGATTTCTCTGTCTGTCTCTCTAGCAAGCGCATGCCCCCTATAGCAAAAATCTCTCTTTAAAAAAAAAAAGAAAGAAAAACAAACTAACACCAGGAAACCAGTAGCACAGAACTCTCTTATTCTTGCCATGAGGTACAAGTAACGTGGTAGGGAGAACATGTGACAGAAACAGTGCTTGGCAACCATTCCAATGCTAAGTGCTAACCTACACTTCTCAGCCTCCTCTGTAGTTAGCCTGTGGCCATGTGATCAGTCCATGACCTGAAGCACAAGCGACAGACTTCACTTCTTGGCTCACAGAGTAAAAAGCCAGCGTATCACTGTGTCCTCTCTTCCCCTCAGTGGCACTGTGGAAGCCATGGATTCCAGCGGTGAGGCTACATGTCAATGTTTGACAATGTGAGTTCTGGGGGACTACATAGAGCAGTGGTTCCAATTACTTCTGCTGTACATATAATATGAGTGAAAACAAATTTCTGTGGTTAGGTCCCTGAGAAGGGAACAGAGGGGAAGTGGTTGTGGCCATTCCCTCAGGGAGTGATTTCTCCCTGATAAGCACTGCAGCCTAGCCCATTCGGATTAATATAGGAAGATTTCACCTATACTCACAGAACTGAAGATCTCTTTAAATACACAGATAAAAATGTAGGGATAGAGAAAAGGTTCCTTCTATATAATCACAAAAACTTTAATTCACTCATTTTTACAATAGCATATAACTTTATTTTTAAATTTAAAATATTATTAGCCAAGAGCATATTTACATCTACCAAAATGGAAAAGTGGCTTAAAAAAGGTTGAAAGACACCAATTTAGAATAGTCAGCCTTTCTGTTTTCTTCCACTCAACCTTTTTTTTTTTTCTTTAGATTTTTGCTATAGGGTGCATGTGCTCACCAGAGAGAGACAGACAGACAGAAAGCGAGAAAACACCCCCCAGGGTGGATGGCCACACTGTAATCCCATCTCCTCCACTTTCCTCTCAGGATTTTGGGCACACACACACATATGCCTGGTATGAGCTTCAAGCTGCTGGGTTCGGGATTTGAACTGCAGCTAGCCACAAGGGGGTCCAGTGGCAATACCATTACACCAGCTGCTGGTCCCCTTCCACTCAAACTTTTGCCTAAAACCAACTAATCAATCAACCAACCAACTCTGTGTCAGCCAGTGGCATGGTGTAGTTATGGTGGCTGGATCCCCCATGGTTGACTGTATGGTTGAGTCCAAGACCCAGTGGCTTGAGAAACACCAGGCACAAATGTGTACATGACCAAAATCTCAAAAATAGAGAGGAACAAAGGAGAAGGGATGGCTGTGTGGCTATCTCCCATGGGAGTGCTCTCTCCCTTTCCTTCTATCTGTCCCTCTCTGACAAGCACACACACACTCTCTGACAAATTAAAAACAAAAACTAAAAAACAAATGGTTAAAAACTTAACTCTAGTAAGTTTTGCTGTGCATTCCTCTACTTCAGGTGAGTGTTCAGCTTATATTCTTAACTTCCATTTACTGATTTTTTAAAAATATTTTTTTTCAGGACCAGCAGTTGGCATAATGGCTATGTTGCTGGATTCTCATGTAGCTGACGGCAGTTCCAGTCCCAGACCCAGTAGCTTAAACTCATGCCGGGCTCGTGTGCATGTGTGCCCAAGACCCCAAGAGGTGAATAGAGGAGAAGCAATTGTGGCATGGCCATCTCCCTTGGGGAAGGTGATTTCTCACTTTCTGTCTCTCTGTCTCTCTGGCAAGCACACACGCCCTACAGCAAAAACCTCTCCAAAAATAAACCAAAAAATTTTTTTCTAGTGTTTACTTATACATTCCCCCTTCAACTAGACTGAAGACCCTAGCTTGCCCATACTCAATCCTCTTTTGAGGCAGAATCCTGAAAGATAACAAAAGCCAGATGAGATCCACTTTTAGTATTTCAATTACCCACTTAATTTTTAAAATTCAAAACTACAAGGTTTACCTCTCCAAAAATAAACCAAAAAATTTTTTTCTAGTGTTTACTTATACATTCCCCCTTCAACTAGACTGAAGACCCTAGCTTGCCCATACTCAATCCTCTTTTGAGGCAGAATCCTGAAAGATAACAAAAGCCAGATGAGATCCACTTTTAGTATTTCAATTACCCACTTAATTTTTAAAATTCAAAACTACAAGGTTTTGGGGGCTGACGTAATTTTTAAAATTCAAAACTACAAAGTATTGGGGGCTGACGGGTGGCATGGTGGTTAAGGGCGCTGGACTCCCACATGGCTGACATGGTTTGAGTCCCAGACCTGGTGGCTTGCTTTCTCACTTTCTCTCTCTCTCTCTCCCTGACTTTGTCCCTTTCTGGTCAAATTAAAATTAATTAATTAAAATAAAGTAAAAAAAAAAAAAAAAACTACGAAGTATTTCAAACAAAGTAGAAGTAGGTACGCATGTATCACTATTTGTATTTAAAAGATACTAGCGGGGACAGCCCAAACAGCCAGGCCGCGGCCCGGGGCTCGGTGCGCCGCTGTTCGGGCCCCCTCCTGGGGGGCTCATGCCCCGGCGTTCAGCTGCCTCTCCAGGGCCGGCGTGTGGCTTTTCCGCTGAAGTGGGAAAACAAGGATTGAGAACTTGCAACTGTAAGCAACAGAAAGAATCTTTAGCTGTCTTAAACTAGTTGAGAAACATATTATATAGAAGGACTTCCTCTGCCTATGGACAGTGAGAAGATGATGGTTACCAGCCCTACATTGCCTCAGGGAAGAACAGGAACTACTCTACCATTCTTGAGGAAGCCAGATACCCGAGGATAGCTCACGCTGTAGAGCCCCACGGCACCATTCCTACAATGGCGGATCCGCACGAGACCCACCCTTGATCCAACATTGAATGGAATCTATGATCCCTATTGTTGAAAACTTTAAACTTGTGGCCCTTCTCCCTTTACTTGCAGGTATCACATTTTCAATGGTTCCCCTGGAAGACAACTGTATATAGCAGAGATAGTGTAATGGGAGAGGGGGAAAGGGCAGAGGGTCAAAGATAGGATAAAAAACATATATGTATGTATACATTGTATGAAAGTAGAAATGGAATATTATTGATGATAACATGCTTGATTAAGTCACTATGTAGTTTGTCCTAGATGGGAAACTACATTTAGAATGTTGTGATGATGCTCAGGGAATGAGTGTTAGGTAATATAATATTAAAAAAAAAAAA